>NC_056729.1:829618064-829680564 GCF_019279795.1 Protopterus annectens | reverse complement strand
TACTCTTTCCACATCTTATGTATCTATAAAAAGGTTTCCTATTATGCTCAATATCTTTATATAAATTTTCTTCAAATTTTTCTTGATCTTGTCTAACACTATGCTTAATCTGTTTGTCCAGCTCATTTATTTCAGTTTACAAAGTTGTAGTTCGACCTCTCTTCCATTTCTTATATATTTTGTCTCTCACCTTAATCAAGTATCTTGTTCTTTTGGAAATATACCCCCTGATGTTGCATGCCTAGATCCTGATGTTAAACATTTTTTTGACTTTTTGCACTCAAACAATTTCTCTTTCAAAACTTTTCACATTCCATCTACAGTTTTTTCACTGAACACCTCACTCCAGTTATTTTTATATAGTAACTGTTTGGCTTCCGTATAATCTGTAATTAACCTTCTGTGCATTGGCTTAGATTTCAGTATAGCAGAATTATCTAGCAACAAATTAACCTTTATGACCACATGATCGCTGCACATCAGTGGTGGTAAAACTTGACTTGAAGTTACAGTAATTTCTTTGGGAACACAAACAATATCTAGTATATTCTGCCCCCTGGTAGGTTTTTTTTTACAATCTGAAGCATTTGTTGTTCCTGAATATACTCTGTGAATAATTTCTTTACTAACATTGTTGAATCAATATTATCCCAGTCTGTTTTTGGTAAATTTAAGTCTCCAGCTAATATTATTCTTCCCTCCTGTGTTTCATGTTAGAAATGTATGAATTCCTCTAGGTCATCTGCACTTGACTCTGGTGGTCTGTACACTCCAATGATTGTTATATGTTCCAGGGGTGTCTTTAATGTCACAGTTACACAGTCTATAGTATTGGTGTTATCATTGAACATGTAATAATCACAAGTCTCATAGCTATTTTAATTCCTATTATAACATCTCCACCTGATTTTTTTGTTAGAATATCTGTTACAGTAAAAACATTTATACCCTGACAGAACTGGTTTCCAGTCATTGTTCTTTAGCCATGTTTCACAAACTATAACAACATCAATCTTGTGGGAACGTAGCAAATTGTCTAATAAAAAAAATATATTATTAATGCTCCTAGCATTAACAACCATCATAGATGCATCAAATGTTACTATCTGTGAAATGTTGCATTTTTGACCTGGCAAAAATCCTGGCTAGTGTTTGTCAAATATTGCAAAATATCTGCTGTAAAAATTCTCTTCCCTGATATAGACAAATGCACACCATCCTGTCTGAACATGTGTGCCCAAAAGAAGGCTTGGATGCTCTACACATTTCCATTTTTTTAAAACAGGACATTTTTTCCATGTAGGTGTTTATCCAAAAAATCTTTTCATTCACAGTGACCTGACTATCCTTTCTATAGGTGATTTGTGAAAAATATGTCCTAACACCAGTACAAGCTATACATATATAGGAGGGCTGTCAGTTCCCGACTAACAGTCAGAGAATCTTTGTTGGTGACATCATTTGTAACATCATGAATAAAAACATGTGCATATATAAATATATATATATATATATATATATATATATATATATATATATATATATATATATATATAAATGTGTGTGTGTGTATATATATATATATATATATATATATATATAGATATATGTAAGGGTATATATATATATATATATATATATATATATATATATATATATATATATATATAGATATATGTAAGGGTATATATATATATATGGGTTACCGTTAGAACACTGAATGTTCAAAACATCGACAAACGGAAATCTGGGACCACATGACACATCACTTTCCCGACAAGCCAGAATATCGATGGCACAAACACTGACATATTCAAACCACTAATCCCTACTAGACATGTGTAGCAATCCAGCAATATAAACTCAAAAAATAATATTCCAAAGCGGTGTATTCAAACATAAATGCATTCTTCACAGCTGTAATTTCAAAAATAAAATAGTGCTTCAATCACTCTTGTAAGACTGCTGTCACAACTGTGAAAACAGTAGCGTTATCCAACATGCTCTCTCATTACCCCCAACACGAAAGATGCATCTGCAAGTACAAAACACTCACATCTTCAAAAGACGGCCAATGCTTGTAAAGAACTCAAACAGGGTATACTCCTCCCTATTCCATACAATCTGTTGAAATCTGTCATGCCTCTCAATCAGTCTTCGCTGTTTTGGAGATGGAAGTACTCCACTAACCATGCGCACCTTTAACTCGTCTATACAATCCTGCTCCCTACAAAGTGCACACATAATGACATCCAAATCAGTCACCCTAGGACCTACCAGGCATTTAAGCTGCCTGTGCCAGGCTTCTACCAAGTTCTGGGTATGGGGCAGGAAAAGATCGTTCAATTCTGACATGTTCCAGAATTTTATAGGGAACAATGGTGGAAACCTCATAGTGCTGGAGGTACGCATGCTGAACTTCCGTAGCCTACCATTAATGTAGTATTCTGAAAATTATCTCAACAACTCGCTGCCCTCATCTGGCACTCTGTCCTTCAGTATATTGAATGTCTCCAACACTTTATTCTCAGGCAGGAAAGCTAATGCCACCAATGATTTCATATACAATTGAAACTGAATGCTAGTGTTATATAATGCACTTAATCCCACATGCTGAATCTTGCACCAAACATTTTGTCCAAAGTGAAACAAGCAGCCTTTGGACTGCACATCATCAAAGTTTAAATCAACACTTTTCAGAGCAGCGATTTCAAAGTCACATAAAATGTATTTCACAGTTTTGGCAAATCCATTCTCCGACATTAACGTGAATAACGCATTCCACAAGTAGCTGTAACATTTTAAAGACTTAGCACTCATGAGCAAATAGAATAAATGTACAACCTTACTACATGACCCTAGCTTTAATAGGCCATGAATGCTGTAGAGTTGTCAGCAAGTTAGACTCCTCTAGAAATATGTCCCGTCCATCATCCATATGGAAGCCTTACTTAAATCATATAGATTGTTTACTGTAATGAATGTGTACACAACAGTGTTACCGCTACTATCAGCGATGTATTTGTCAATAAAGGGCCATCTTTAAGATTATACTTATTGACATCAATGTTTAATAAGTTTAACTCTTTGTTACCAGATGTGAGGTGATGCTTGCACCATACCCTAGCAATATGTTGTAAAAGTGCTTTCCTACATGGTCTCTTGTGTAACACATCTAAAGATGTTGATGCTAAACTGTCCTCAACAACAACACAGAGCATATCTCTGCTGTATTGCACCCTAACCTTCACTTCACACCAAACCCTATATCATTCTATTTCACTAGGGTCACCACTATGCTGATGTGCTGTAGACTTCAAAAGTTGTTCACCACTAATTACTGTTTTGGTTACAGCTCTATCTTTACACTGAGCAGTGAATTTTTCCTTACAACACCAGTACCTTGTTCCATTCCAGGTAGTACAAATAGCCTTCATGTTGTAGCATATGTTTCCCCTTCTGAGACAGTAATCACCTTAGATTTCACCAATATTCCCTGGTCCTGCTATATCCTCATCAGACATTGTGACTGATTTATCTTCTCTTGTCAGTGTTCACTGTTTGTAGTGTTTGTAGTACTACTTCCTTTCCAAGATTTGGATCCTCACTGATCGACATCTGTTTCCACTGCCGAACATTTAAAGGTCGACCAATTACATTGTTGGGGAAGTGACGTGTCGATGTTGTGGTCCCGGGTTTCCGTTTGTCGATGTTTTGAACGTTCGATGTTCTAACGGTAACCTATATATCTATAAATATATATATATATATATATATATATATATATGTATATATATATATATATATATATATATATATATATATATATCTATATATATATATATATATATATATATATATATATATATATATATATATATATATCTATATGAATATATATATATATATATATATATATATATATATATATATATATATATATATATATATATATATATATATATATATATATATATATATATATATATATATATATATATATAGTGCAGTTGGACATCGGTTCCACACTCTGTACCTCTTACTGCAACAACTCTGACCAAAGGCTGTCTAAATGGGGGTGGAGGGGTCCAAACTAGGGACCTCTTTCAATTATTGCCCTTATTCCTTCCTCCCCCGCAGGACTGTTCTGCCTTGCAACAAAATAATAAGGCCTGTCAAAGTCTTGAACACAGGGCCCTGTAAACTACAATCAAAGCAATATATCATTGCATCATCTGAGCCATTTGACATAATGATGACATTCCAAACATATCACTTAGTAAAGTCATTCAACAGTAGGGAAAGGAGTCGATGGAATCAGTCAGGTACTCTATACATACATGTACATATGTATGGAGATGCATATATGTGGACAAATCTATACATAATACATATATCTTAGATACACACACACATACACACACACACACACACACACACACACACACACACACACACACACACACACATATATATATATATATATATATATATATATATATATATATATACATAAATATACAGAAATATATGACGGCTACAAACACATGCAATCTGAGGGTCATGCTGCTGCACACTAGACGTCTACATCTGAAAATGCACTCATTGGACGTATTCCTTAAAATGGGGAACTATGACATCTGTGCTGTAAAGAGACCTGATTATAGGCAGCAGGACGCACCCCTGCACCACCAGGCTATTACCCATTCCACATCTCTTGGCTGCAGAACTGTGACTGAAGCTCCAAAGGTGGTAGTGTTTCCATATTCATTAAGGAGGCACACACCTCCAGAGTGTTGACCAACTTAGGCATTACAAATCCTGCAGGGATAGCTAACATTGGGTAGGACAATAGTTCAGGTTGTAGCCTGCTATAGGTACCCAAACATGTCCCAATACTCACACTCCATGTCCCTAAACACCTTGGAGAATAATATTGTCCAACCTAACACCCACATACTAGTTGACTTCAACTACACCACCATTAACTGGGAAAGCTACTCATGTACCAATGCACATGCCCATCACATCGACCTGGTCCTTCCTAACATGGGAAACTATTGCTCAACACCAATAGTCAACTCCACCTTTTTATATCTGAACACAAATTAATCACCTTTGGAAATCTATGCCCCTGCCATGGCCCCCTGCACAGGTAAATACCATGAAAAGCCTTTCCAATGCTGAATATGGCCTCATAACAACAGAAGTGGCTAACCTCATGGAAACCATGCAAATAGAGACTAGGTGCATGACAAATGAATCAAACAACAATGCACTATGAGCATGTGTAGAAATGCATGGGTACTGCCAAACCCACTACAACCAGGACCCTCACCTCCAATAAAAGGAAGCTGATCTGGCGGTCCCCTGCCATACAGACACTGTACAAAAGAAGGATGGAACCAATATGGAATAACATGAAGCCAAGACTGGAAATCAACTCTTATCAGCGTCATTCAAAGGTTGAGATCCCTCATCAAATACTACAAAGTTAGCTGTGAGAACAGAATTAGAGCACATAGTGAAGACAACCACAAGGTCTTATACAATTATGTTAAGAATCTCCATGGGAATAACAAGATTTGTTCTGAGCTACTAGACAATGGAACCTCCCAGACTCAGCCATAAAATACTGCCAATATACTAGCTGTCATCTTGAGTGCAAACATTACCTCTCACTCCCTCAACCCCAAAGGACCAATCACACTACCAGTATGCTACCAGGCACACAGTATTACTGCAGCACAGGTTAAAACATCACTGTCCAGGGCCAAGAATACAGATTCTATTTGTGACCTGAGAATATCCCTGGCTGTGTTTTACATGAACTACAGAGTGACCTGGCACCTTACCTGTGTGCCCTGTTCAAGCACAGCCTCACCTAAGGCTTTGTCCCTACTAAATTGTACACTGCTACAGTCACACCTCTCCACAAACGAGGTGTAACTACAGACACTGGGAAATACTACCCCAACTGCCTGACGAGTCTGTTATGTGAAGCTATGGAATGCATCATCATGCACCTTATAAACAGGGATATGGAATCTGCAGACTCAGGATCCCACACAGTTTACCTTTATGAAGGGAAGGTCATACCTGCTCATTCCATCTGGTCAACTTCTTGGTGTCAGTCACCTGAGCTGTGGATGAAGACAAGGTGACACATACAGACTACATTGATCTGGCCAAAGCCTTTGATAACATTACCCACTCACTAACTAGGTGGGAACAGAGGCACAAACACAGGGGTAGATTGGACATACTGCTGTCATACATTGAGACAGTTGCAGATGTTACTGGGTTTGTTGTAACATCCTTTTCGAGGAATATGATGTCGGTAATAGCCAAAGATGTGAGTATTTACTGACTGCATTCCTCAGAGTTCACAACTGATTTACCAAGGACACCAACTGTCTGGTGAACACACAAAACATAACAGGCAGACATGTGACCAGTCTGTGGACAGCATGCCAAGGGAGAGGTATGTCAGAGACATATGACTGTGAGTCGTAACACCACACACTAAATGCATGTCCACAAAAACCCTGTCAATCTATCAATCCACCTTGGGTATAACAGCACTGATGACATAGAATCTGTTCACAAATCTGGGGATATGTCCCCCATGTTAGTTGGCTGTCTCCACATGCCATCTCCTGTGACATACTGCTGCCTATTGTATGCGAATCTGTAGAACACCACCTTTGTAATGCCCCTCACACAGGCAAGGAAATGGGGCAAGGCCCACATTAAGGATTGCCCCATATGTTGGAACTAGCAGCAGTGTCCATGCCCACAGCACAATACAATGTGGGCACCTACATAATGGTATGGTTGCAGCAATATCTGACATCTGCAGATCTGTACAGAGGACAGAGGGTAAGTAGATAGCCAACAGGTTATGCATTAGGATGAATGATTTGCAAGATACACTTCTGAAACTGAAATGTATGCCATTACTACATGACAGCAGTCCTCAATGACATGTCCAAAAACATAGTAGTCTACAGTTAATATCAACATATCAGATCAATAAACAATAGGAGATATATATAAACATACAGCTCAAACACCAAGATCAAGATACTCAGTATTCATAGTCCAGCTTTGCATGCAGGGGTGTAGGGTACCAGTACAACAATCTGCAATCTACTCTTACTTGAAAAGCACTATTAAAAGTACTAACATAATGATACAATATGTGTTAAACTATTTCTGTCAACCAGTGAACTGTAGGTGGTGTAACATGCAAGTGTGACTGCATATAACCTGGGATACTACCCATGTATGAAACAAATCCAAAGAGAAAAGATTGTGGTACTACCCATATATACCCAGGTGTCCCATGCAGTATACTCACACCCCTTGCAACTTTAATGACAGCACATAGAAGCATGTTATGTACAGGAAATGAAATACACAATTAAATATGTCATTACCCTGCAATTTTATTAAACTGGAATGTGATCACGGGTTTTGAGGGCAGAGCTATGCTTAGCAGGTGTAAGCATTGCTTAAATGCAAATGTTAAACAAATTTGCACACTGGTAAGCAAAGCCTACATAATGTAAGTGCCTATTCATTTAACCATGCATTAGCAGCACTTAGCTTCATGCAAACCCACAAAAACTGACTTAAAGCTGCTTTAAAGCACCTTAATCACCCTGTCTACATCAGTAGTTTTTCTGCCCAGCAACAAAATAAATAGTCCATGCGGATCTTGAACCCAGGACCCTGTACACTATAGTTACAGCACTTAACCAATAAGCCATCCGAGCTGCGAAAATGTCTGCTGATTTTTCAGATATATCATTCAGTACACATACTGAATAGTAGTGAACAACTGCTTTGACTACTACAATTGTTTAGTGCTTTTAAGTGAAAATAGTGGTGAATTAGTCATGTTCTTATATGTAAATATACACATTTCAGATTAATATGGTGGGATGCATCTGAGAAGGTATATACAACAAGGTATATACAACACTCATGTTTACACATAAAAGGATATATATATATACATATTCATACACACACACACACACACACACATATGTATATATATATATATATATATATATATATATATATATATATATATATATATATATATATATATATATATATATATATATGTGTGTGTGTGTGTGTAGATATATACATATACATATTCATACACACACACACACACACACACACACACACACACACACACACACACACACACACACACACACACATATATATATATTGGTATATATTGCCATCTCTCTCTCTCTCTCTCTATATATATATATATATATATATATATATATATATATATATATAAAACATATGCCCATGACATTTAGTGGAGTCATACCTCAGCACCATAACTGTCAACCTCTTAGTGCAAGGGAATGTACTATATGTATTGCAATTATAAATGTAGAATGTTGCTACAGTGACAGGGGTTCTGTCAACATACCTGTTGTGAAGGAAGACTCTTCTGAAACTGACATGTATGCCATTAGTTACTGACAGACATCATAAAATAATCATAGTAAAGTACCACACAAATCACAGTAATGATCCTGCAGAATGCAGAAGAAATATGAGCAATAAACATGGACAGTTTGAAATAATCTGGTTAGTCAGGAGGTATACACAGAACTACTTAGTGCAAGAAATGTGGAACAAGCCTGAGAAAGGGGGTGTTTAAAGCCATGAAAATGGGGATATATCACACATACGTGATTAGATAAGCTCACACAGTGGATGCTTTTACAACCTCCTGTCTGTCCTAACACTTTTTAACTGGAGGAGCAGAGGTCCCAAGCCACATACTTCCCAATAGTTAGTGACATACATCTTCAAAGCAGACCACTGCTTTGTCAGAAATACACAATGCATATGGTGGCCAGGCAACAGTACATCTGACAAATATCTGGATATAACATCACACTAGGGTAAATACACTGAACTGCGAGGCATGTCATCAAGCACTGTCTACACTACAAGCAGACTGCCACAACACTAACCCAATTTACCTATGGGGGAATACACATGTAGCTGCAAATATAGCAGGCACTACATGCGTGTAACAGCACAGAGTAACAGACACCATTGTGAAAGTGCATACCCACAACCAGTCTCAACACAGTCATGGTCACATAATGTTAAGCCTAAGTAATAGTACAGTATATGAACTGTGTGAACAACAGTCATCATTATGTTTGCCACTCACACACTAACCCTACATATACTGGCCCAATTTACAGTGTAGTCTGATGCCTAACTGTGGTATGGGACATGTCTTAGTTTGGCTCTACAAACATATAGGCTGATAGGGTATCAGAAACTGGAGCAGCATGAAACATCAGATAGAACAGGAACAAGAACACTGACATCTACTCCAGTCTGTACACAGGCCAGATAACATAATCACAGTACACAGCTACAAAATACAGACACTCTGTCAACAATCACCATAAGTACACAGACCTCATTACTGTACAGACTACAACAGAATGTCCAAGTTTTGTCCACAAATATTAGGCCTCCTATACATTACATGTCTGTCAGTCTGATGTATCACTGGCTTGATGTCAGGAATTATGTCCGTAAATAATGGTATACTGTACATATTCACTTCTTACTTCATGACATACGAACAAAGGGTGACATACTCGGGGGACAGAGGCAGAAACACAGGGCCAGTATTGACATATTGCAGTTATAAACTGAGAACATTGCTGGTGTAACTGGGTTTGTTGTGACATATCTCTTCTGAGGGATATGAAGTCAGTAACACAGATGGATGTTTCCATTTACTGACTACAATCATTAGAGTAAGCTACTGCAATTATAAAGACAGAAAATGTGTGAGTGACACACCAAATCTAAGACTCAAAACTTTGGACAGTCTGCAGATAATCCTACAGGCGAGAGTTTTCTCAACCACATAACACTGTCATTCCAGACTTGAAATCATGAAGAATAGCCATATCCACACAAACCCTGTTAAACCAACATTACATCAAATGTAGAACAGCAATACTTACATTCTGTCCCCATGTCTGGAACACCCCCTTCCAGTTTTTTGGCCTGTCTCCACAATGTTTGTTATAAAAGTTATTTCCAACTACCCTCTTTGATGCTGTTTGTTGCACACTCACATGAAGTCCTGCTCACAGTGAAGGAGAAGGGCCAACACCCACTTGCAGTACTTACTTATAGGAGTGTGTTTCCATGCAATTGTCTACAGAAATAATAGCACAGCTGTTCATCATGCAGTTAGCAGATGGAGGACTACAATTTGTGCACAGGCCATCAACTGATCATAAGCATTACCTACCAATGTCAACCTCCTGCCTATGCAAAACAGATGCATTTTTCCACATCTACCAGAGAGGAAGAGAGAGACAGAAGGAAAGAAAGAAAGAAAGAAAGAAAGAAAGAAAGAAAGAAAGAAAGAAAGAAAGAAAGAAAGAAAGAAAGAAAGAAAGAAAGGATGAGAGAAGAAGCCAAGAATGTTTGTGTATGATCTTTGGGTAGAGAGATATCTCTGGGTATTATAATGGTTGCCTATATATACATTTATGGCTGTGGATTGTCTAAAACAACCTCTACTGTGTTTGACAACTGTTGGCCTTGTATTGTGACATTGGGACATATGGGTCCTCAATATGAAAATGTAGCAAAACCCATGCTGCAATGGAGCCTGCTATTACACTATCTCACCATCACCCACACAGGGTATTGCTGACACACACACTTGCCAGTATTGTGTTTCAACCCCCCATCTAGCTATTTGTTGGTATCACAGTGTTACACAGTTATTGCTGGTGCCACGGAGCTTCTATGTTGGAGTGTTGTCCAAAGGTATCTTTGATGGCGAGTGACATCAGCTGCAGTGCTAATGGAGGGAGGAGGGAAGTGTAGGAAGTGTGAATGACCACAAAATCAGGTGTCAACAAAGACACACACAAGCACACATATTATCAGATTTGCCAGGAACCGAATTAGAACTCCTACCTAACTAGTTTGTGACACTATGGTATTACACAGTTATCGCAAATGCCACCGAGATTATATGTTGAAGAGTTGTCTAAAGGTATCTTTGAAGGTGAGTGACATCAGCTGAAGTGCTAAAGGACAGGAGAGGGAAGTGTAGGAAGGGTGAATGACCACAAAATCAGGTGTCAACAAAGATGCACACACATTTTCACAGTTGTCAGGACCAGGATTAGGTCTCTTACCTAACTAGGTTACTACACTACATTTTTACATTGTCATCACAAGTGCCACAGAGCTTATAGGGCTGAGACTTGGCCAAAGGGTTATTTCAAGGTGACTGACATCAGCAGGCATACTAAAGTAGGCCAATGGCAGGTGTAGTGGTGTGAATGGCCTCAAAATCATTCATCTCCGCACACATTATTGCAGTTGCCAGGATCAGGATTAGAACTCATACCTAACTAGTTTGCTGCACGTCAGTAGTACAGAGTTGTCACAAGCTCCACGGAGCTTATATGTAGAAGAACTCTCCAAAGATATATTTGAAGGTGAGTGGCATTAGCTGCAGTGCTAAAGGAGTGGTGAGAGAAGTGTAGGAAGTGTGAATGACTACAAAATCAGGTGTCAGCAAAGGCACACACACTCTCACACACACATTATCACAGTTGCCAGGACCAGGATTAGAACTCTGCCCTAATTAGCTTGCTACACTATGACATTACACAGTTATCACAAGCACCACAGAGCTTATATGTTGAACAACTGTCCAAAGGTATCTTTGAAGGTGAGTGATAGCTGCAGTGCTAAAGGTGAGATGAGGGAAGTGTGAATTACCACAAAAGCAGGTGTCAGCAAAGACACACACACAATCAGATGTCAACAAAGACACACACACTCTCACTACAGTTGCCAGGACCGGGATTAGAGCTCCTACCTAACTAGTTTGTTACACTACAGTATTACGCAGTGATTATAAGCGCCACTGAGCTTAGAAGGCTGAGACTTGGCCGATGGCTTATTTCAAGGTGACTGACATCAGCAGAAGGGCTAACATGGGCAATGGGAAGTGCAGTGTGTGTGAATGGGTCATTAATCATTGCTCTGGAAACACACACACACACACACACACACACACACACACACACACACACACACACACACACATACACACACACACACTCAGTCACACACAACTTTACATTTGACTGGACTGAGTATATCAATGCTACATGAATACTGATTTGTACTATCATGTTATGCAGTTATCACAAGCACCACAGACACTATAGGGCTGAGGGCTAACAAAATGAATGTGTACAATGATTGACATCAGCACATCATGTGATATTGGTCAATTGGATGTGTAGTGAGTGGGACAGGCATCATAATGGAATTCTCTCTGTCACTGTCTGTCTCTCTAATCCCCACATCTCTGTGTGTGCATGTTTGACATATTACAGTGTGTTGGCCTTGGATATGTGTGAGTATTCCTATCCAATGTGTGTGTGAAGCATGAGTGGTGTACAATTTGGTGTGTGTGCACAGACATCTGCCAATGACAGATATGTATAGTCCACTGTGTTGTCAGACATGGGCTTCATTTCTCTAAGTGTAGGAGCATGCCCAGTATGACCTTCTGTATTGGGTGTGTGAATCCATTCCAGGTAGGGTTGTACTCCAGTCCAGGGTTTGTTGTTCTGCACATACAGCTAGCAACCTATTTCTGCAGGATATCTGTAGATAGGTTGACAATATGGAGTCACAATGGGTGACAGATAGGGGGATACTGTAACTATAGCTGTCTGTGCTGCTTGTGTTACATGGTTGGTGTTAGCAGAGATAGTCAGGCATATGTACTGTTTTGCACTGCGATGGATTATATCATCAACTACTGACAGATATAATTATTTGCTCTCAGTTATTTACTGGGAAATACAAGAATGAATCTGAGTCCAGTATTGTGGTCCACAGCCTATACATTCTTGCACACTCCTGCCATTCTGGAGGGGTAGCTATGGCACTTGCTGATGGGTCTGTGTAAATGGTCCAGCAACTTGGTACTATGGTGTCTGAGGATCCCCTTCTTGTACATATATTGACTTAACAGAATGGCCATATCCTGCTGTACCCACACCTCTCAGCTGTACAGATTCACCCAGGTTACCCAGAGGCAGGGCTCATATATCTGGTCAGTTCCCCTTCACATTGTGGTTTGCAAGCAAGTTTGTAGCCACCCATTACTAGGGTTGCAGGCAGGGGTAGTATGGGCACACATCAGAGTTTCAGACTTTACATACTCCATGATGTCCATGCGTCTACACCCCCCACTCTGTTAGTCTATCCTCTTCCTAACATTATGCGAGCGATATCTGAGAAGTATCCCTATAGTTGACCCTTCATCCCAGCGGTATTTATGGATTGGTCCACAGTTCATACAGTGGGACATGGGGGGGCATGCTACTGGGATTTGTCAACATAACCTTGCATTTGTGTTCTGTTGACTGTGTTAGGTTGTTATTTGTGATCTCATGATATACCATACATTCGCACTACGGCTGAGGCACAAACCTTTAACAGGGGACTGTAGGCCATTTGGTAGTGATGCAGGTCATCTGTAGCAGGCCACTGCATTCTGTCACTCCTACATTCCCAGGCTGTGAGCCAGTGGATTCCCTGGGGTGACAACTTAAGTGTGCAAGGTATTAATGGCAATAGTGCCTGTCCATACTGATCCATTGGTCTGGATGCAGGCAGGGTGCTGCTTAGAGCTAATGACACACCTGCATAGGACAGTTCTTTAGCATGCTGCATTCTGTGGGTATTTCCATACAGATGTGGGGTCATACTGTACTCATTCCTAACAGCAAGGCTATGACCTGTGATAAACCTGTGGCTGATGGTGGGGTGAGCTGAGTGCATGTGTGATATGGAAGCTACTTGCAGCTAACATACAGATATACCTGGGACATTCCCCTTATGCTGCCTTATGCAGGGACATAGGCAGTCTCTCATTACTTCATAACTGTGCCTTTTGTGGTCTGCCAGTGATTGGCCAGACTACATCAGTATTCCATATTACATGGACAACTAACCTGTCTGTACAATTCCAATGTTGTGTGCAGCTGACAGTTAAATTATATGCATTCTGTCTAGGGTACTTCCACCAGTGTACTGTGTGTATGTATGGGCCACATTCATGGCATGTCCATCTTTCAGACGGTGACAGATATTGACATCTGGACAGTGAGTATGGATGACTGCTGAAATAAGTATTGCTGAGAAGCATTGTGTTAGCACTGCAGTTGTCGGAACATGGCCCTGTCAACCACAGTAGTGGCCATAGGCCACCAAGACACAACCCTCCAAGCCTACATGCTGACCACTTCCAGACAATATTGAACACACAACAACCTAACACACAGACCCCTGCATATTGTACACATGCAACAATCTATCCTGTAGACTGGGCCAGCTCAGGTAACCTGTGGTCCACTGATACTACTCCTCACACTTACATATTACTGCATTTCTACATAAGATTGGGGGGGGGGGGCTGGCACACCTGACAACTTTAAACTGTGGTATGACTGTACTGGTATGTCATGTACTCTGTTGGCTTCCACATCATTTTGTATTCTGGCCTATCATGCAGACTGGAGGCATATCAGTGGAGTACAGATTTTAGGTTTTATTGACCTACATTTCAGTTTCAGACTTCTTACCCTTCAGAACTAACATACAACTGCTAGACCTGTTGCAGTCTGTCTGTGTAGGTCTGGAGGGAGGGCTGTTCATCATTGCCATCAGTTGGAGGCCTTAGCCCAGCCTTTCTTTATGGTCATCTATACCTGCCCTGCTGGCTGAGGCTGGTGATGGGTATGTGAGCCTCACTGACATGCATGTGTGTGCCCTATGCTCACACATTTGGGCCACCACATGTACTGCAGTGGGATTTATCACCATGTCTATCTATTTCTAGTCTGTTGACAGCAGTATTTGTTATGGATTTTATGCTGCCCATACAGGTGTCCAGTATCTGCTGCCATCCCATTCAACCACCGGATTCCCTTGCATGCTCACATCCATACCATAGATACAACTATCAGAACATACTACCCAATTCAGTAATTGATAGGAAGAGTGACTTACTTTTTGGCTGGGACAGTACTGAGGACGGTGCTGGGGGGCTGACTATGTCGGATGCACATAGTACACTCCCTATACATGGTAAAGCACAGGTAGTGTCATTTTTGGCATCCCATTTACTGTATGTGTGAGTCAGAGAAAGGTATAATTATCTGGGTCCCTACTGTGTCAGTGTATGTGCCATGTGTTGCCTTTTTGCCAAGGCCTGGGCATACTGGGCATGCCTCCTTCTTCCTTCATGGGAAGGCTGAAGTGGTTACTCCTCCGAATCCCTTTGTGCCTGTGATGGCCTTGGCAATGGTGGGGGACTTTGTAGATTGCCACATGCTGTTCCTGCTGCAGCTGTTTCCACAGGATCATATTTTGTAGCATGGCACATACTATGAACATTTGTGAAAATGTAGCTGGAGAGTCCTACAAGGATCCATCGCATATGTCCAGGCAGCGGAAATGTGACTTGAGCATCCTAAACACACACTCTATTATGATTCTGGTTTGTGCAATTGCCTCATTATGGAGTTCTTGTTCAGGTGTGTGTGCATTTCTGAGGGGTGTCATCAGCCATGGTTCCAGTGAATAGCCAGCATCCCCCTCTAGGTGACCATATGGGATGCCCCCACTGGAAAATTACTGGTACAGCTGTGTCATATGCCAGATGTGGGAGTCATGATAGCTTCCAGGGCTGCCAGCACACACATTCAAGATAATACCCTGGGCATCGTACACAACCTGGCAGTTGATGGAGGGGAAGCCCTTGCGGTTTATATAGACCCTACCCTGCTCACAGGGTGGTGCTTTGATGTGCATGTGCATGAGGTCTATAGCACCCACTACTTCAGGGAATTCTGCTATTTGGTGGAATAGACAAATACTGCTGGTCAATGCCTCACTGGTGATGGGGAAATATATGTGCTCACCGGCATGTGTTGACATGGCATCCAGGAACTTGTGGAGTACCCTGGATGCTGATGCCTGTGAGATCTCCATGATATCCCCAGTTGCCCTTTGGAAGGTACCTGTGCTAGTATTCTTAAGCCTACACTTAACTTGGTATCCACTGGGATGAGTTCCTCTCTGTTGGTTCTGTGTGTGAGGCATGGGCGGCACAGCTCAACAATTTGCTGTAGAATGTCCCTGTCCACCATATAGCACTCCCCTATCTCCAGCTCATGTAGGCCCTGGTAGGTTACCCTGGGTCTGTACACTCTTCTCCTCCTCCTCACTGTGGGATGGTCGTCAGCATTCACATCCTCACCACCCTCAGCCTCTTGCACATATTGATGTATGAGAGTGAAAGCAGTCTCTATCATTTTGTTAGTTTTGTCAATTAAAATTTCCCCATCTGTGTACATTGGTGTTGTAGAGTTCGTAGTTAAAACCAGAGTGAAAGGGGTTTGCATAGTTTATAGTAGTGTGCTGGGCTGGGCTGCTGCCTGTGTAATTGGCTGATTCTGATGCATTTCACCTGCCAGCTACGCTAGTTCTCCTTCATTGCCTTCCTACTGCTGTTTTCCCTTCCCATTGCCTTCCCGTTTAAGCCCTGAGGCATGCTACCCATACCCAGTGCTGACATGTGAACTGAGCTGCTATTTCCTGTTTTTCTTTCTTTTTTTTTTTTTTTTTTTGTTTAAAACCCGGTGTATGGCATGCACACACATTTAAACAAGGAAAACTGTGCTCAACAATGTGAAACACACCCCCTTCCTTAGCTTTGCTTAGCTAAGAGCAAATACAGGCCACAGGGCTCCAATAAGTTTATACCAAGCATGACACACCCCCTACTGAAGTCATCCTCTTGCCCTGCCTACATGGTTCCCTATTCCTGCACCTGCATGATTAGGTGTAGGCTTCCAGTAGGTAGAAATCTGTGATTCAGTATAGGTCCCTTAATTTGCATACCCCAGTGTGCAGGTCCATAGTTACAATTCCCAAGCACACCCTTTCATAGGTTCATAGGTTCATACTAGGTTATCTGCCCTAGGGCATTTATAAGCCTAGCCAGAGTATGCTTGGCTTTCGCCACCCATTTTAAATTAATTTTGCTATGTCCTTTTTCGAGGTTAGTATACTGTGCCTCTGTCTAACAGCGACACGGAAGTGATACCCGGGGTAAACCTACAATCTCCCATCCACTCATCAAGATTCCTCTTGAAGAGAGTCAATGAGGGACTCTGCCTAACCTGGACTGGGATTTTATTCCAGAGTGAAAGGAGCCTCTGGGTTATGAATCTGTCCCTCCAGCATGTCCTATTTATTTCAGTGCTGAGGTTCAAGTCTCTCAAGCACGTAGCTCGATGGGATTTGGATTTTTTGAGGTGCAGCATGTCCATTAATCCTGGGTTGGACATGGCTTTATACGTCAGGCACAGATTGCCTCTGAGCAGGTGGTATGCCACTGAGTAGAGCTGGAGTTTCTTTAACTGGGCAGCATATGGCATCTGTTTGAGCCCTTTGATCCTCTTGATGAGGTACTTTTGGGGTCTTTCCAGTTGCTGCAGGTGTCTGGTAAGGTACATCCCAAAGGGCATTGTACTCAATTATGGGCCTGATGAGGGATGAGTAAAGAGGCACGATGACCTCCCTGATCTAGATGTGAATCCCTTCATGATTAGGTGGGCTATATAAAATGATTTTCTAACCACTTTGGCCACGTGGTTGTCAAATGAGAGATTGCTATCAACTTGGGTCCCCAGGTCCCTAATTACTTCTTCTGTACTTAATGGATTACCACCTATGTGGTAATTTGTGGGCACTTTGTTTTTGCCAAAGGGGATGACTATACACTTTTTGGTGTTTAGCTTGAGGCCATGGCTCTGGCACCAGTTGTCTGTTTCTATGAGGCCCTTTTGGAGGATGCTTGTGTCAGCTGGAGAGTCGATTATGGTGCCCAGTTTGCAATTATCTGCGAACTTGGTCAGCCACAGTCCTTCCGTGTTGGCCTGTACCTCCGAGAAATATATACCGAACAAGAGAGGTCCCAGGACTGAGCCTTGTGGGATGCCACTTGTAACTGGTTTGGAGTCTGACATGGCTCCAGTAATTCTAACCATGTGGGTTCTGTCCTTGAGCCAGTTTGCAACCCATCTAGTGACATAGGGGTTTATATTTAAGCTGGTGAGCTTATCTATAATGCCCGAGTGGGGTATTGTATTGAAGGCTTTTGCGAGGTCCAGGTAGGTTGTGTGGACCACCTTCCCCTCGTCAATGGCCTTGGTGACTGTTTCAAAGAAAATGACCAGGTTTAAGAGGCAGGATCTGCCCTTAACAAAGCCGAACTGAGTAGGATCCAGTGTCTGTAGGTCCCCAATATCTTTATTTATGAGGTCCATGATGATCCTTTCCATAGCTTTGTAGACCAAGCTAGTCAGGCTTATGTGGTGATAGTTTCCAGGCTCCGTTGAGGCACCACCTTTGTGGAGAGGGACCACTGTTGCTGTATGCCACTCTTTGGGTACATATCCTGTAGTAAGGCTGAGACTAAACAGTAGTTTTATGTTTGGGTTTAGCTCTTCTTGGAATACATGTAGGATGCAGCCCGGGACACCATCTGGTCCCATTGGTACTGTGTTTTTTGCTTTGGAGAGGGCGGCTCTTACCTGAGCATCTGAGATGTCAGGGGGGCAGCACTCTGCTGGGATAGATATTTGCCCTTTTGGTGGGGAGGGGGGAGAAGTTTGCACTGAACCTGTCAGCTAGGATGTTTGCAATGTCTGTGGGTATGGTGTATTTTTTGTCATTTTGGACTAATTCTGAGCGTATCTGGGAATTTCCACCCAGGTTCCTAACATAACTAAAGAAAGCCTTGTGATTATCCTTAGTGTCCTGTGCAATTTTTCTCTTGAAGCTGGCCTTAGACGATTTTATGAGTGCCCGTAGTTTTTTGCTAATACTTATCAGAGATGCCTTCCCTTTTTGGGATTTTGCTCTATCATGTAGTAGCTTCCTCCTTCTATTGTATAGTTTGTTTATGGCTGGGGTCCACCAGACAGGACGTCTGCCTTTGGAGGATTGGGTCTTGGTTTTATTTGAAATTGCATGATCCATGCATTCCTGAAGGTGTTCATAGAATGCGTTTATAAAGGATTCTGCAGTCTGGGCCATATTTTCCACAGGCCCCGGGGCTTTGAAGGATTCCACCTCGGTTTTGAGGAGTGTGAAATTTGCTTTAGAGAAGTTTTTCACTGTGGTTTTCTGGGCAGGGGGTGGGGTTGGGATGTGAATATCCAGTGAGATTAGTTTATGGTCTGATCTTACCAGTGAGGGATACACTTCTGGTCTGGAGCATAGAGTCCCCATGTTGCTGATGATCAGGTCCAGTATGTTTTCCCCTCTTGTGGGAGTGGTAACAAGTTGTTCCATAGCATTTGAGTTTATAAATTCTAGGAACCTTTGGGTTAGGGTGTTGGAGCTAGAGTAATGCTCCCAGTCTATGTTTGGGTAGTTGAAGTCGCCCAATATAATGGTGTTTGGAGAGACCTTCATATTTTCCAGTGTTCTCAGGAAGGCCGAGTGGGGTTCCTGGGTTTGGGAGGGTGGTCTGTAGCAGGCTATAAACTGGAAGGCAGTTTTACCCACTGTTAGTTGCACATGGATAGTCTCTGATACTTTGTGCTGTGCCACCAACCTGGAGGTGTGGGTATCTTTGATGAATATTGATACTCCCCCTCCTTTTGTGGTTCGGTCCAAGTTATGGGGCCAAAAAGCATGGTATGCGGTATAACCTTGTAGTGCTGGGGTGCTCTCGGGAGCCTTGAACCAGGTTTCTGTTACTGCACAGATATCGATGTTCTCCATGCTAAGGAGAGTTTTGAGTGCGTGCATCTTGAGGTTTAGACTTCTGGCATTGAGTAGCATTACTCTTAGTTTCTTATCCCTTGTGATACCTATGGAGGTGGGTTGGTCTTTTGAGCCTTGCCTAAAAAAGGCACTATGGGGGTAGCAAGAGCCTTTGCCAATATCCGAAAGTCCAGGGGTGACAGGTGCAAGCCATCCCTAGTGAAGCATTGTGGCTTGTCGAGCATGTCATCCCAGGCTGACAGGCATTGGATCCCCTTTGAATGACACCAATACTTAAGCCAATTGTTGAAATTGATCATCTTGTCTTCATATTGTGGCATCATTCTTGGTGAGGGTAAGATGCTACTCAAGGTCAGGGTCATACCGGCCTGGGATACATGCTCAGACAGCTTCTCTATGTCTCTTTTCATGAAGTCCAGGGAGGTATGACTCAGGTCATTCACACCAGCATGGACAATGACTGAGTCATATTTGTACTTGCCTTGGAGTGACCTGAGTGCTTGTGTTATGTGGCGGATCCTAGCGCCCGACACGCAGCTCACAGTGACCTTCTCCTTGTTCAGCCTGGTGAGCGGGACGTCAGTGTGCCTAACAATAGAGTCACCTATTACAAGTGTATCAGGTGTGTTGTTTAGCCTTAAGGGCTGTGACTGTTCAGCACACTGGCTTTGTGAGCTATGTGTTGCACGTGTTTTGTTTTGGGGTAGCGGTTGCTTGGGTGTCTGCTTTGGAGGTCTCTGCTGCTTAGGCAGATTTTTATTTAGAGCCTCTGAGTATGTTTTTGTGTGTTTATGTGTTTGGTTTGCTGCCGTGGTAGGTCTATGTGAGACTGGAATTGTAGTGAGTGTGGTTTCCTTCTCCTCCTGACTGGTTACGCCAGTATTGAGTTGAGAGAGCCTAGCCTCCAGTTTGGCTATATGGTTGCATCTCTCACATGTGTTGGAATTTGTTGGGAGGAGGAGAGGGTTGTCTGTGTACATGAGGCAGTTGTAACATTGCCTCAAGATTCCCAGATTCACGAGCTGGCCCGGAGAGGAGATTGACAACTGACCTTTGGACATGCTAGAATAGTATTGGGAATTCCTTTATAATTGAAAAAAGGGCCAATGAGGAACAAGGTACTCAAGGGGAGTTTGTGAGGGTGTAGTGCTTTTAATTTGTTACTGCTGACTTAGTGAGCAAGTGCCAGGTAACTTAAATGCAATGTGTTACAGGTAACTTAAATGCAAAAACGACAAACAGTAACTTTCTTTCAAGTGAAACAAGGAAATAAGTACAGTAAGCAATGCAGATATCACTAGGGATCCACAGAAGCGCTGAAAAGCCGCGTTTAAGGTGGAATTAGCATTTCAGGGAAATAACAAGCAAACAAGCAACAAGCATACAAACAAAGCTAGATTCAGCAGGCCTGGATCTAGTCTATGCTACAGCATACAAGGTGTACCAATTTCAGTTAGAAACAGTTCAAATATGCAGGCACTATAAGCCTTTAACCAGAAATTCCCAGCTCAGAAGGGCAGAGTCCAGCCTCTCCACCCACAAGAGTGCAGACCACAAACCTTCTTAATGTAAAATAACTGGCCTGAAGCCCAAGTTTCCCCTTGGCAACCAGTGCTCCCTTGTCTTGCTTATATTCTGCCTGCCATTGACTATAATGGCAGAAGGAATATTTCTGTTAAATGGAAGTTTTTCCCTTTTTTTTTTATTTTCGGCATCCCTGTGTTTGGGCGCTGCTGCCCTTAGCTTAAACGGCCGAGATCAGCCAAAAAAAAAAAAAGTTTTATTTTGACAAAAATGATGTTGCTTTTAATGCCAATGACCTTATATTTGGCCACTGGCTTATCTGTTCTACATAATACTTGCTTTTCATGAGCTGTTATGCCTCCTTCTTGTCAGATGCAAAAATGTATTCGCCTACTAGCCGAATACCTTTTTGCACTAACACTGTTCCTATACGAAATCCGTTCAGCTTGCTGGATCACAAAATCACCTCATTTGCATGTTTTTCACCAGAAAATGAGGTGATTTGCATAGTGAATGGAATTCTGTGTAGGAACAGTGCAGGGCCTCTTGTGCATGCGAAAACAGCATTATCCTGGATCATACGACAGCCGTATTGCGTGCAGGAGCGGCTGTACTGTTCCTACATGGAATTTGGCCATTCGTGAATCTGGCCCAGAATATAAGGTGAAGTTTCAGATGAGAAGGCAAGAAATGTGGAAAATGTATATAGTTGCAGGTATAGAAAACTCTTGGAACAATCTCATGTCGATCAGGATCAAACACAGGAATTATTAAGGAGAGGTGACTTTAATCAAAAATATGAAAGGTTAATATGGGCAGTCCAAGACAGTGGAGTACATACACAGTTTACAAAGTCCATTGAACATCTGGGAGAAACAGACAGATGCTGTTTTTTTAAAACAGAATTGGAAACACACATCTTACTGCTGGTTGTGATATACTAATGACAGAAGGACTGTATAGTGAAAGGCATAATAATGTGGTAAGACTATTGCATTGGTGATTGCGCAAACATTATAATTAATTAATTAATTTGACATTTGTCTGATTGGGGAAAATAGACTTTTTTCAGTGGAGGCCTGAGAAGAAAAGCTCCAAAAACAGTAACAATAACAAAAGTAGTCAATATAGCAGAAATAATATGAAAATCTAAGACAATAATAAAATTACAATACAGATAAGAGAGAAATAAAAACAACATGCTAAAAAGATCAGGAAATCGACTTTTACAGTGTACAAGTCTGTGTACAAAAAGTATTCAGAGTAAGCAACCACTTTTTCAAGAGAGCTATGTACAATGGTAAGCAGAGCTGCATACAAGAGAAAAACAAAAAAAATATTGTCAGGTAATTGCAAGACCAAAAGGCCCATTAAACTACCAGTCTTTATGGATCGAAGGCAGAGATGGGATGCAGAAGAAAGGTTGCTGCAGCAGTAATTTGAGGAGGAGATTGTAATAATATTGAAGTAACACCGACAACATGAGCCGCAAAGCATTATAGAAAAAGATGAAGTTTATATTACATGGGATCACCCATTACCAACAGTTCAAAAATAGATGTGAGAAAACCAGATATAGTAGTCCATGAAAAGAAGAGAAAAGTAACATTGATCATTGAAATTGCTACACTCAGTGACTATAGTGTCTTATATACAGAGACACAGAAAATCATAAAATACCAGGATTTTCAGGCAGAAACAAGGGCAATGTGTAAGGATACCCAGACAGTTCTAATAGTAGTAGGATCAACTGGCCTTATAAAAAAGAATTTACAGTCATACTTAGATATGTTACCAATGCATGTAACTCTATACAAATTGCAGAAGGATTACTGGGTACATTGCAGGTGCTGCAAAGTACATTTCTGGCTAATATCAAAGACTGAAACAATACTAATTTCATGAACTTTAATCATACTTTTACTTAGGAATGGGGTCCATTCCCTACCATTGTATTAGAAACCCACAAGACTTGGAGAAATTAAAAAAAACATACCCAAATTTAACAATACTGAACTTCGAATAGCACTCCTAAAAATAAACAATAGGAAAACTATGTTTAACAACAATTTATATACCACAAGAGAATAACGCTGATACTGCTGAAAACATCCTGTATTGGATATCCAAACAAATTAACCATGAAACTATAATACTTAGAGACTTAAATATAGACTGGCAACTCATAAATTCCACTACCCCACTGAATCCATAAACATATACAACTTCAAACAATTAATAACCCCACCCCCTAGAATCAATAAAACTTAAGGGAGACACTCAACTCTAAACTGGGTTTTTATAAATAGACTAAAAATAAGTATCCAACAGGCTCCAAGTAGTGAAAACTGTATACGTTTATTGCTATGATGCACTTTTCGTTGCTGTGATATAGCAACTTCATCAGATAGTAAAAACAAGCTCTTCTTTCTCTCAAATTTAAATAGTTGACCAGGTCACATGACACTAAAATCAGCTGGTAACTGCGTCACAACACATTCCCAACATACAAAGGTTTTTTTACAAATATTAAATTAAAATTAAAATTAGTCAAATTTACACATATACACACAAGTACTTCCCATGTATTTAACCTAACAACACAATAAAATCAATCAATAAAAAAGAATATGCGTGTAGACACACACGTGTATATACACTTAAGCCACATTTCTTTGTATTGTGTTGTTGTTGTTATTGTTTATTTAAAATAACAAAAAAAAACATTATTCACTTTCTTCATACTAAAATTATAGTTTATAATCCACAATAGGCAAGTCTAAAACTCTCCTTCATCTTTTTAAGCTTCTAAGTTTTAGTAAACAGGCTATGTTGCAGGCATCATTGAGACCTGGACTCGAGAATGCGTTAAGTCTAAATTGCCACGCTAATTCTCATTCTTCTAATAGTAAGTTGAATGGGCCACCTCTGGAATCTACCTGTACTTGGTCAATTGCTTTAAATAGAAACCTACGGCCTCCACTTAAGGCTGAATGTCTTGCCAAAGAGTTGTCATTTTTATTTGTATCTATTGCATGGGTATGTTCGTATACTCTATCACGGAGCCTATGCTCCATTTTCCCCACGTTAAACGCTGGACAAGCTAAGCACCTGGCGACATACACAACTTGTTTATGAAACAAATATTTGTTATTTTTGATGGGGACAAATTACAGGCCCAAACATTTGTTTCGTATTTAAATTCTACAACTGCTTTTTTCAAGTTTACATTTAATTTTAGTAATGTGACCAATGATTCCTTAGATATTAGGTTGACTAAAGATATAGTCAACAACAGATATGTGTCGAACGTTTTTAGGAAGGACACTTATTGTAACTCTTTCCTTCACTTTTCGAGCAGTCACCCTTTTTATCAAAAACACTCTATAGTGAAAGGGTCAACTAATTAGAGCTGCCAAGATGGTCACACTTGAGTCTGATTTCTGTGAAGAATGTGAACTTTTGAATACCATGTTTCAGCAGTGTGGTTACCCCAATCATCTTATCCATTCTTTAGTAGTTGAGGTAACCGATAAGAGACAGAATGGTTTGATTAAGCCAATTTTAGGGGGTGTAACATCACAAAAACAATGTAGAATATGGCTCTAACCTTACTTTTTCTTTTGGCTTTCCCGGTTAGGGGTCGCCATAGCAGATCATCTGTCCACTCATGATTGGCAGTGAAGTTTTACGGTGTCGAGTTGCCAGCCCGGCGCCCAACCTTCCACAGAAGGGACACACATGCACACACTCACACCTAGGGCCAATTTGGAGTGTCCAATCTACCTACTGCATGTCTTTGGGATGTGGGAGGAAACCGGAGCACCTGGAGGAAACCCACGCAACCACAGGGAGGACATGCAGACTCTGCACAGAAGGCACCCCGGCCGAGAATCGAACCGGAGAACCTCTTGCTGTGAGGCAGCAATGCTAACCGCTGTACCACCATGGCCACTCTGGTTCGAACCGTACTACTAGGGTAAATGGGGGTTTCAATGTCGAACAACTTAATGCCAGGAGAGGTGATGGTAATTTTAGAGCCAGTTTCATCACCATTTATAGTAAGGACAGTGAGACAGTGAGATTCATCCTTTATAAGAATTGGGAATTTATTACTAATGACAAATTATTGACGGACAAACTAGCAGTGACGGCTGGTGACTTCAAATTAAAGGGGAGCTGCTGGAGACAGCTGAATGGGTGGGGCCAATATGAAGGGGTGTGGCTAACTAGAAAGGGGTGGGGCTATGCTCAAAACCACAACAACTGGAACTTTAATTAAATACGCTGCACTGGGTGCCAAACCATCATTACAAAAGTCCAATCAACACAAAATGAAGTGTAGAAGAAAAAAATATTTCAATGCATTGGCTACATGACAACTTACTTAATATCTAGATGGAAACACAAAGGTTGTGAGGCATGAAAAAATAAATTACTTTTCAAATACATTACTGGAATGCCAGTCAGAATCAAATATAAAAAAAAAACAAGCAGCACTCAACTCAAACCACTTCTCCTTGCCTTGCAATTCTAATTATAATTTATATTCAGCTTTATAAAATTACCAAGTAACATGCTGAAAGTAGCAATCTCTGTGTGATACCCCCACTTGTAAAAATGTTTCTTATCCAAAAAAGACCTACTGCCTGACAACAACTATCTACTTGCTTCATGGGGAAGACATGATCAATGTAAAAAATGAACAGCAAACAAGAAACAAGCTCAAGATAAACTGCTTAAAGGATTACTGCACAAGTTATGGATCACACATGATAGATTGGCATTCTGTTTAGTTTACGGGTAAAGCCTGCAAAGATGACTGCAAGTCTCTAACAAATGTAATGAGCTTCTGAAAATACTGTAATCCTGTCCTGTATTACAAATACTGTCATACACATTTCAATGCCTAAGGCTTATACGATATCTAGTTATGTAACTATTCTCTTCATGGCAACAACGAAAAGGCTTTCAATGTTGCTAATTCTTTAACAGTATGCTTTTTAAAGCTTACTTGCATCTTACAATCTCCGACAAGCTTACCTGATGGTCATTAAAGCATTACTACTTAAACATAGAGCAACAGGGCACTGCGACAGCATGCATTTTCTGAATAATAAGAAGTATAAATCAACAGTATAAAAATATGACAGAAAACCAGAACATTCTGCAAAATCAATGACAGATGAAAGGCCACGGTCCTACTTGTGGTCTACCTTGGAAGGGGAATACTCTGCACACTTACACTGCATAACTGCTCCTTGCCTTGCTTGGACACATCCAGAGCCACTACAATGGGGAGTGGGGTACAACACGTATGTCACAATTTGAAATGTCTCTGGCTGACAGTGATGGCTCTGACACTCATACCTCACAGCAAGAAATCTGGACAAAGCCATACATAGAAGTGGGACAAAGGCCCAAAAATAAGGACATTTTTTAAATATTGCTCTTATAAACTTAGAAAGATAATAGAATAATAGGTTTTGCATTAGTATGAATTTTCTGAAGGGTATAAAATCTGAAACTAAAATGTATGTCATTATTTTCTAACTTCAGTCTTTAATGATTTGCCACTAATTTGCCAAAAAAACAGAATTTTATGAAAAATGGACCAAAAATGTGATGCAAAAATATAAAATAGACACACAATATAGCTGGGAACCTGCCAAAGAAGGGACACTTTTTTAATATTAGTACTGCTAACTTGAGCAGCTGACACAATAAAAGAATCTACATGGATTTCTGAAATAAAAGTAATCTAATTGTTTTTCTTCCAAAATTGCCATTTTGCAGAGTGGTTATTAGGGGAAGAGCAACATTTTGAGCCAAAATTGCAGAGAGTTCAGAGGTTTGGATATGCCTAATTCTATAAAGCAATTTATTTGCAAGTACCTCTCAACCTGTTAATGCAGGAAATCTGGACAAGGTCAAATATATTGGGGGAACATATAAATAATACTAAAAAATTGCTCTTGTATAAACTGAGACAGTTGATAGAACAACAGGTCTTGCTTTAACATGCATTTTTCTGAAGGTTATAAAGTCTGAAACTCAGCGTTTGTCATTATTTAGTGACTTAATTCCTAAATGATTTGCCAGAAAACCACAAATTTCATGATGAACAAACCAAAAATAAGAAGCAACAATCTATTCATTCTGTGAAAATCTAGACAGTTGAGAGGTATAGTTCAGCCGGAGCTTTCTTTGAGTTTGCCGCCCTTCTCACTCACAAAATCATGATCGAATGGAGCCTCCCCCCTGCAGACATTCCAATGAATCATTACTTGGTTATTTCACCCCATTTACCATAAACCCTGTAATGTGCATACTGCTTTACTTCTGCAATGATTTCAATTTCATTTGAAAGTTTTATTTTGCATTTTACAGCACAAACACTAATAAATATCTGCTAAACAAAGCAATGCAGTTTCACGATGAAAACAGACTTAGCATTAAAACTTCTCTGCCCTTGAAACTCACATTCATTGAAACAGCACTGAAACCACATTCAAAGAAAATACATTTGGCTAGTGGCAGATAAAGATTAACTTTGGGCTATTTTCAAATGATAGGCCCCTTGCAGACAAACCATACGTGTGTTCTGTGATGCACATTCCTGACTGCATTAAATTATATTCCTTGTATAATACAGTACAGTTGTTAGAGGTTGTTTTAAATGTATTGTTTTGAACAGTTTTCCAGTAAAAAATGAAACAAAATGCATGCACCAATAATGTCTAAACTGCCCAATTGAGAACATTTCCATCATCAAAGTCTACTCAAACCTCTATAATCCACCAGTATCTGTAAATATGCACACTCTCTGCAGAAGTAAAAGTCATCTAAATAATTCCACATTAAAAAGATCTATAACTAATGAAGAGGTTGCTGCTAGCAAAAAACTTTATATTCCATTGTTTCATCTACAAATAAATGCCTGTTGACCTAGAGGAATAAATTGCCTATATTACATTAAAAAAATGATAAGCTAGTAATATTGCAATTGGGAATGGATGGCAAATAATGGACGGGTTCATAATTACTAGGTATCTTTGTGAAAGAGGACATTCTTAAGACGGCAGCATCCACCTCGTTTACAATACAGTACAATATCAGCAATGCATCTACATACTGTGGGAGTACAACACACAGCCTTCTACATCAAAAACAAGTACACTACCTGTTGTGCTATTAACAATACAAGCAGTCTTAGCATAAGCAGCACTAACCTTTACTTCCCCTGCAGCTCTCAGCTCCTTGTAAAATCTACTCGGCACTCAGCTGTATCTCTCAACTTTGCAGCACAAGAAATCTGGAAAAAGCCAAAATATATTGGGGAGGGACAAAAGCCCAAAAACCACGGACACATTTTAAAGAAAGTTGCTAGTATAAAATGCTGTGTTACCACCATGCATTTCACTGCCAAGTCTTCAACCCAGGACCTTGTGCAAAACAGTCAGAGCAACATACCACTATGCTAAATCAGCTGTTTTGTGAAAGAGAGGAAGACTGAAACTTAAATGGCTACCATTTAGTGAATTCAGTTCTCACCATAACTGTCAACCTCTTAGCACAAAACACCTGGACAAAGCCAGTAATGGGAGAATACAGCCCTCAAACATATTCGATGAATTCAGTTCTCACCATAGCTCTCAACCTTAGCACAAAAAACCTGGACAAAGCCAATAATGGGAGAATACCGTCCCAAAAATAGGGACAAATTTCAAATATTCATCTTATAAACTTAGAAAATTGCTAGAAAAAAAGGGTTGTGTTACTATGTACTTTCTGAAGAATATGAAGTCTGAAAGTCAAATGCCTGTCAATTTTATTTATTTAACATTTGTTAACCAGAAAAGTCTGACTTGGAACAAAAGCCAATTTTCAGCAGAGGCCCAGGGAGAAATACTGCAGACACATGTCTTTGTGACATGGGAGGACAGCAGAACAAACCCACACAAACACAGAGAGGACATGCAGACTCCACACAGAAGGCACCCCAGCCAAGAATCAAACCAGGGAACCTCTAGCTGTGAGGCAACAATGCTACTACTGCACCATCAACTATTTAAGGAAGTAAAAACTCAGAAACCACAGATTTTATGAGGAACAGAACAGAACAGAATATGAGGAAAAATATGCAAGCATTTCATAAATGGTGGTGGGTAGGGAATTCAGGCTCTTGTTACCTGCACCCAAGGTACAGAGTTCAAGCCCACCAGCAGATATCCTGAGTTCTCTCTAGCCACCAGTATAAACCAAGTGGGGCATTTCACACACACACACACACACACACACACACACACACACACACACACACACACACACACACACACACACACTCACACACCTTCTTTATTCTATACAGCTTACTACATGAGAGCATCATAACTGTAACCCAAGTGCCTAGTGACAGGGATAAACCCTATAAATGTCTGATTTTCCAGTATCAAAGATGAGCATGCAACTAGCTAATCAACTGATACTATCAAACTGTATATAACAAAAAATGACATACAGGTTATGCATTTCATAAATCAAATGCATTATATACTTCACAGACTAGACAGTGGTGATTGTAGAGACATACAAAAGAAAACATTTGGCGTGTTTAAAACCATTCAGACATATTGCTGAAAGAGTGGTTATTTAAGTTGTATGGTGGTGATGCATGTGGCTTTACATGCAGTGCCAATCTTTTTTTAATATATATCTTTTATTAACAACTTACAAGCATTTTCAATATAGCTTCTTTACCAGATCTATTATATAACCAAGTATTTACCATCAACATAAAGATAATAAGGAAACATACTTACATTGGCAGTGTTGATAATGGTCACATAACTAGGTACAGATCAAGAACAGGACACAGGTCACTTAGTAAAGTCTGCAAAAAGAACCAGTAAATTTACACCAGTGGCCATGAACCCTCCAGCACATCTACAGTTGTCAGAAGCAGTGCTCCACAACCCATCTAATTACATTTCACTATCTTTGAGATGGCTGTACATCAGATTAATGGGACTACACAAGCTCTTAGTGCAAGAATCATGGTCATAGCCAAAAATAATGGGAGGGAGGCAAAGGGCCAAAATCAGGGACAGATTTTAGTACTGCTCTTATAAACTTAAAAAGTTGCTAGAATTATATGTTTATCATTTGCATGCATTTTCTAAAGGATATGAAGTCTGAAAGTAAAATATCTGACATTATTTAATGACTTCAATCTTCAATGACTTTCCAGAAAAAATAAATAACCCACAAAATTTATGAGACACAGACCAAAAATATGAGGCAAAGTTCTGGACATTGTGTAAAATTCTGGACAATTGAGAAGTATGCAGGTTTACATATATTCCCCAGACAGGCACCTTCGGTCTTGTTATTCCAAAGATCAGAATTATACTCTTTGGAATTTCAGCAAGAATCTGTTATCCTTTTCTTCCCAAAGCCTCATCAGAACCTTTAAGCATTGTTTTATTCTTCCAAAACCAACTGAGGCTACTGAGAGTAGATGAGATGATTGAACATGTTACTGCAGTCTTCCACAATCGATGGGCTAGTCTAAGAACAATATTTACTCACCAGTTCAGCTGCAAAGGTGTTTTATGTGCCTTTCAGTTAAAAAAGTATATTGTTGCACTACTGGAGGTATTAACATCAAATGGGGGGGAAATTAAATAAGCATTTATATTTTTCCATGGTCAGCAGAGTGTATTTGTCCCAGTTCCATACATCTGTCACTAATGTTATGCCATGATCATCCTGAGCAGCCATTAGTGTGTATTTTTATTACTCTGAATAGTACCTATGAGGAAGGTAGTATCATATGTAAGTCTCCTGAGAGACAGGGACGGCATTCTCCAGTAGTTGAACCACTTCTACCTGCATTTTGTTTGACCTGAGTCAACTTAACAAGTTCCAAGTCGGCTTTGCCAGATCTTTCATAAAGCCTACCACACACACGCGCACACACACACACACGCACGCACATGCACACAGACACACACACACGCACACACACAGACATGCGCACACACATGCGCACACACACACGCGCGCGCACACACACACACACACACACGCGCGTGCACACACACCTGCTTTCATATGTCAAAATCCCAAATGCATGCATAACACTGAAATGTTACAATGTCGAAGATCAGAATATCAAAAAGTACAAACATACAAACATAACCCAAAACAACTTCTTTTTTTACATTTTGCAACGGGGGGGGGCTGCTCCACCCCTGCACCCTCCCACATCCCCTGCAAGTTAAATATACCACTTTCGAGATTGCAGTACATTATGGGAAAACAACAGGTACAAAAATGCTGTAACAGTTTTAACATCCCCAATGAGCAACTAATGCTTGAATACAAACTAATAACATGAACTAGACTAGCTATATAAAATCACTAATTTATCCCGGCCTCTATAAAATCATTTCCTTACTTAAAGAGTATACTTACTTTAGTTCTGCACCTTCACTCTGTTCTTCTTCTAACTTCTTTTCTTTCTTCTTCTTTCTTCAATTCTTCTTATGTATGTTCTTCCTTCAGCACAGGCTGCACAGCTGACAAAATATTATAGCGCCCAAATAAAAAAAATTTAAAATCCAATGGCAAATTATTAATAAAATAATCGTTCCTTCCCTCAGACAGTCACGAATCAATCCACAAGCCCACAACTGACTATCTGATTGATTCTCACTCTTTTCCCAGCACATAAAGCCCGGGAAGAGAGTGACAATCAATCAGCAGCATTTAGCCCAGCAAGCACATCATGACGTGCCTGCGGACGTCGCAGTCCAAGCCCCTTCCAATTCTATGCGGTTTGGAACCACATAGACTTCTGGGCATCACAATGATGCCTTCATTACTCCTCCGGGCTGCAATCAAAACAAAAAAAGAAAAGCTGTTTAAAACCGCCGCAGCCCGAGGTGGTTAAAGTGCGCATGCGCGTACTTCCGAGTCGCAGACTCGAAGTTTGTTTTAAACAAAAAAAAGTTTTTTTTTTTTTTTTTTACATTTTTTCTCACACATCACACTTTATTCTTTTTAGCTGAGAGGGCTGCAGTCCGGCAGTCCGATGCCACGAGCCAGCCCTGCAAACTAGGTCTGTTACCTAATCTTGTTTTCAGAAGAGGTATTAATCTTAAAAACCTCTTTGAAAGGAAGGTAATGACAAGTTTAAACAGACATGTAGGCATGTCCATATGTGGTAGTTGTAATATGTGTAAATTCATGGAAGGAGGTAAAACGTTTTCTATTAATGGGAGTAAATATAGGTTGAAGTATAAATTTCATTGTAATTCCAAACAAGATGTGTATGTCACCAGGTGTTTAGCTTGTCCAGCATTTTACGTGGGGAAAACGGAGCATAGGCACCGTGATAGAGTATACGAACATACCCATGCAATAGATACAAATAAAAATGACAACTCTTTGGCAAGACATCCAGCCTTAAGTGGAGGCCATAGGTTTCTATTTAAAGCAATTGACCAAGTACAGGTAGATTCCAGAGGTGGCCCGTTCAACTTACTACTAGAAGAATGAGAATTAGCATGGCAATTTAGACTTAATGCATTCTCGAGTCCAGGTCTTAATGATGCCTGCAACATAGCCTGTTTACTAAAACTTAGAAGCTTAAAAAGATGAAGGAGAGTTTTAGACTTGCCTATTGTGGATTATAAACTATAATTTTAGTATGAAGAAAGTGAATAATGGGTTTTTTGTTATTTTAAATAAACAATAACAACAGCACAAAACAAAGAAATGTGGCTTAAGTGTATATACACGTGTGTGTCTACACACATATTCTTTTTTATTGATTGATTTTATTGTGTTGTTAGGTTAAATACATGGAAAGTACTTGTGTGTATATGTGTAAATTTGACTAACATTAATTTTAATTTAATATTTGTAAAAAAACCTTTGTATGTTGGGAATGTGTTGTGACGTAGTTACCAGCTGATTTTAGTATCATGTGACCTGGTTGGCTATTTAAATTTGAGAGAAATAAGAGTTTTTGTTACTATCTGATGAAGTTGCTGTATCACAGCAACGAAAAGCGCTTCATAGCAATAAACGTATACAGTTTTCACTACTTGGAGCCTGTTGGATACTTATTTTTAGTGTGTTTAGTAGTTCTTAACTCCCAGTTTGTACTCTGGGATTTTATAAACAAACCAGAAAAACTGATGAAAGTAGGTTGCTTCTGAGATATCGTTAAGTGACCACATACCAACATATGCTATTAGAATTCACCATAACCTAGATCAATATATTATCTATGATCAAATACAAAATACAACCAATTTCAGCAAAGATATATTCAATGAAACACTAAAACAATATAACCAGTATGTACTTAGAACAATTCCGCTAGATGCTGCTGTAGAACACTTTGTTAACGTATTCTTACAGACCTTAAATAATCTCGCGCCAGTGCATAATACAATAGTAAACTTCAACCTTGCACAATGGCTAACAAAAGAAACAAGAAGATTCATGATCAAAAGGGACAAGGCCTGGAAAACTGGTATAAAAATAGAACTCAACATGCCTTCCAGCAATTTAGACATTTTAGAGACCTTGCAAAATTCCATGTCAGCAGGACAACCAAACATACTATTCTGACCTACAAGACAAACAACAAAACAACCCAAAACTTTTTTGGTCATCACCAAATAAACTACTTCACACTGACAAGACCACTATTCCCTCTCCAAAAACAGACAATATGACAGACTCTATCCACACACAGTTTAATTCCTACTTTATACAACCAATATTATCTCTTTTAGACAGTAATACATCTAACCCTCTCTCTCTACCACTGCCCAACCAAAGCCACCGGCAGTTCTTCAGTTTTAGTCCACTACCCACCTCACTCATAATGCAGTTGCTCTTTAATCTAAAAACTACTTTGGTAGCTTTAGACTAACTACTATCAGACTACATAAAAAAGTCTGCAGAAGTCATAGCCTTCCTTGTGTTCATACTAATTAATAGGTCCATAGCAGAAAAAAATCCTACATCATACCACCGCACAAAGGTTGTACATCTACAGATTTTAATAACTACAGACCAATAGTGACTCTCTTCCCCCTCACCAAAATATAAGAGATATGCATGTATATACAGTTGATGCAATACCTAACCTCAAATAACCTTCTGTCAGAAACACAACATGGCTTTAGGCCCCAGCACAGCACCACTACTGCTCTACTACATTTTACCAATATAATAAACCAACATATAAACAATGGTCTGCTTGTGTCCGCCATGATCTTCAACTTGTCAAAGGCGTTTGACACTGTCTCACACCAGCAACTGCTCATTCAGCTCTCCTCAATAGAACTTTCACAACACTCCTTGTTGTGGTTTCGTAGTTACCTATCCGGAAGGCAACAAGCCATTAAATGGCAACAAACCTATTCATTATTTCAACCAATTACTAAAGGTGTCCCTCATATCTCTATTCTGGATCCACTACTATTTAATACATTTATTAATGACCTCCACACCTCCACTCATCATGCTAGTTTAGTTCAGTATGCAGATGACTCAGCATTAATACGTGCAGTCTCAACAAAAAATAAACTCCAGTACATTACTGAAAAATCTTTTTTCCACTGTAGAAAACTGTCTCAAAGAATCAATCCTCTTACTTAACTCCAAGAAAACTAAGTTAATATTTTACCTCAAAAAGTTGCTAAAATCAAAAGCAATCTTTCAGTGTAAAGTCAGCAAATAATAGTGTCATTGAAACTGTAACTCACTGTAAACTTCTAGGCATTATAATAGATGACAATCTCTAATATGACCGACATATACTGCACACCATTAAATTTGCAAACCAGAAATCAGACTCCCTTTATAGGTTCAATGGCTTTAAACAAAACTGATAGCAGCCACGAATCACCAAACTTGCTATGAGCACTCAAAAAAGTAAAATCAAAGTGTGCAAAAATGCAACTTTATTTAGCGCTTTCGTCAGAATGTAACAAAGACTTCTTCAGAATACTAGAATCAATGACCACATAAATCTTAAATACTCTCATTAATCAATGGATTTCTTACAGATACTTCAAGAAAAACTATACCCACCACCTTCTTATTGTCAACTCTCTTATTTCCCTCTCCTATCCTAACAAACTTAAACAATACTCAAAGAAAGAAACTTGCTACCTGCTACAATAAAATAGCTACATTTGCCACCAATCTCTCTTATAAGACACACCACTGTCATAGCTTAAAGCAATTAAAGTGGCTTGAACTGCACAATCAACTAACATATTCACAACTAACTACAGCACACAAACTCATTCATCATCTAGAAAAATGTCCTGCACTACAACACTAATTACTGCCCTACTGTCTATCAAAGACTGCCATTCTAGTAACAAATTATTACTATTTAAAAATAAGTCATATAATGTTGCAGGAGCCTCTTTCTACTCCCAATATGTTGCTAAACTCTTGAATAGTATCTAGTACTGAAAAGCTACTTTACATTTCATTGTTTCATCTACAAATTCAGTGTCTGCTGCCCTTGAAGAATAAATTGACTATGTTGCATTTAAAATGATGGAAAGCTGGTAATAGCTAAACAAATTCCTCCCACTTCATTTTTTTAACATATGTAGCTTCAATTTTTCTTTGACTATTGTTCAGCAACTTACCAGAACAGCTTGTTTACTGGTCCTACTGTCTTAATTTTGCAAAGAAAAACATTTTTTTCTAATTTTTATTGGACATACTGCCACAAACACTTACATGTTTATTCACTTCATCATTTGTTTGAAGATCTTCACAAGCCCATTCATCCAGCAGTGATTGGATCTATTTCAAAGGATCAGATGGCCAAATTGTCAAAAATAGGGTTGGTAATTCCATCCATCAAGCCATTCTGACTGAGATTGCGTTACAGTAGGGATTAGGAAATTTGCCCTTTTCCTCACTCTGCAGTGCGGTCTTGGAATTGATATTTATAATTAGCAGGGGCACTCCCTTTAAAAGCATTACTTCTGTTGCGTGTAGAAGTTGTCTGGGTTGGAGTTTTTTGTGGATGGACTGAATTGACAACTAAATGGTCTAGACCGTATTGGTTTCAACAATTTGGCCATTCAGTCTTTTGAAATAGATCCAGCAGTGCCCACTCATTGTTTTTATTTCATCCTAGTCTTCTTATCTAAATAGTAAATCTACAGCCAGTCTTATTGCTTCTCCCATTGTTGACACATTTACTCAACTCTTCACACTCATGCTCTCAATGAATTGTTCTCATCTCTTTTCTTCTCTTCAATTCATCAAATGAATATATGCCATTACTCAAGAAGTCCAAACTTTTAATAAAGATTACCATTTATTAGAGTACCATGTTTTCAAAGTCAGGCAATGTTCAGCCTTGAAATCCTAAATATAAAAGAGACTTATTTATGCTTGTCCTTCAGATTGTGCCTTGAATATTGTTATATTTCATAGTAAGAACAAAAGCTACTTTTTCTATCTTGCCAGACGTGTATGAGTGTCATTTTGAGAGCATTTTGTTAATGAAAAAAAAATGCCTCAGAAAAGTATGTTGAATATTTTGTAGACACATCTGGAAAATAGTGACTAGATAAGTATGTATTTTTTTACCTGTGAATGGTAGCTCAAAATACTGGCATTTCAGTACATTTTTCCAGCAGAACCATATACATTTCTTTAACGTATATATGAACTATAAAACCCATAGTTTTGTATTCTATCCCAAAAGCTTTAAATCTTCCCACCATCTCAAACATAATGGCACAAAATGCTTGGCATTGAGAAATATTTAGTTTAGATTATTAACATCTAGCTAAAGAGTGGTATGCTTTCTATTTATATTGGTGGCAGGCATTTATCTATTCAGATTCTACTTTTGTATTTTGCTCTTTTATATATTTTCAAACTATACTTTTGGTACAAAATAGTAAAGCATTGTAACATACTTGGGTCTAATGTTAAGTATTTATTGACTTAATAAAACAGATTTTCTTTAACCACATATACTGTCTCTTGTTATACGGATTGACAATTATAACGCATTTATTACTTAAAAGACTGCATTCTATATTTTAATCATTGCATAATTATTTTAACACATATTTCTTTTTCCATTTTGCAGCAGTGAAACATGGTATATATCTTGTACATAACATTCTAGCAAAGCACTCAGAAAACTCACATCATTAGTATTTGTGATAGCTATAGATCAAAGTAATGCTCAATAAACTGTGTTCAAAATATATAATACCTTATCAATTTCTATTTCAGGTCAGCAGTTACAGATGCTTATGTTCATGAATGTTGTTTTAGAATGACTTGATTTGTAATCATAAACTCTAAACAAATACCCTTTGCTAACATCTCAAGAGCTACCAGTTTCTTCAATAAATACACTAACAATTTCAGGAAATGTGCTTACAAATGATAACACATTTTATGAATAAAAGAATCAAGGGTATTCATAAAATCTTTTTGCTACAGGGAACACTGATCAAATTTATTTCAAGGTCTTTTCTCTCTTACGAATAGCTTTAAAGGTCACAATTACATAGGAGTCAGTCATAACAAATATTTATCTTTCTAACATACACTAGGTGATAAACTTTCATATTTCCCTAGGATATATTTCAGACCTTTGAATTTATGGCATAATGTTATGTCTTCTGTTTCATTGCAAGCTATTAGACAATCTTCACTTTCTTTGTAGTTAAGGTATGTTGTATTCTTTTGAAAACAATTGGCGTGTTAACCCACTATCTGCCATTGATAATTGCATACTAATAATACCTAGCATCTGCTTTAAAGATATATTTTCCTAATTAGTATCTGTACTGCGTTTGACACATAGCTGTAAGCATTTTATTTGGTTAAGTATTTTCTAAAGAAAAAGTACTACCTCTTCCTACAGAAATCTTCTTCACATACTACATCAGCTTATTATATATTCAACAATAACATATGAAAGCAGGAGAAATGCAGCATGATTACATCACTCGTTAATATGTCTGCAAGAATAAACAGATGTATTCTTTCCTGCCTGAAACATATTTATCAGCATTTAATAAACAAAGATGTTTCTGGTAACTTGTCACATAGTTATCTAGTATATAATATATCAGAATGTATACTATTATATTTTATAGAATGATGTAATTCTACACAGGTATACATATATCACAGTACTTAATATATGAAGCTGTATAAATCAGAATGTTAAAAGCCATGTGGTGCGTCAAACACTTTGCTGTTACAAAAATGAAGCTAGCAGTGGGTTAACTGTGAACACATGTAAAGATAAGTTGCATAGCCAGTCATTTTTTTATTGGTTTGAGGTATTTCCATTTACTAGATGGTTTTGAGATCTCAAATCCCTGTCCCTCTACTCAGTCTCCTACAGACTTCTGCTGCAAGCTATGCCTAGCCTACAAGGCATTGTCAGATCCCACACTGATGGATTTGTTGCACATTTGCAAAAAAAAAAATGGCATCATAAGTATCCATTCTAAGAACCTAAATCTAATCTGCAGCACAAACAGGACATGTTGGAGGTACAGGTCTGTGTGTCTCAATGATCATGCCTTCCCTGGATCAGGCTTCTTATTCATATGAAGCAAAGTACATCCACAACCCTACTCAAACATAACTTTAACCACTGGATATGAAATCACAAATTTATCCCTGCTTTGGTGTACAAGCCTACATCATAACCATAAAATTACTTGGGGTATTGACACATCAGTGATATTTTGTTAAATTTTGGCTAAGCTTGGCTAGGCTTAAAATGGCTGTTGGGATGATAGCCTAATGACCACCTATGAACTTATGAAATATATCTGCTTGCTTAGCACTGTTTGGAATGAGTTTATGAATGCTTACATACATACACACAAACACATGTGCACACACACACACACACACACACACACACACACACACACACACACACACACACACATAAAATGCAATTCACATGACAAAACAATAAATGGAGTACATGTTAGTATATTTTTTGGTCTGATATGGTATGACCAAAGATGTCTACTTGGTAGATTGTATAGAAAGGGATAATTTCATGCAGAAACTAAAGCAGGGTAGCTATATCGAAAGAAAACTAAGGTAGAATTGTGCCAACATCAGAGGGATATTAACTATCTTTCATCTGAGAAGAAGAGAAAGTGATCTTTTAGAAGCTCACAATTCCTTCTGAAAAGACAGAATTTGCCCAGTGGATTCTCCTTAGAGATTTTACTGTAGAACAGAGGAGTGCTAGTTTCTGAGGAAATGTCCTAATGTAAGACTGAAAGACGTATGTCTCTGGAATTGCTGGTGACTCTACTAAACTCTGTTACATAGCAGCCTAATGAGAGAGGGATCCTTCGAAGTGAATGGAAATCTTACCGCTAGTTCTAACATTTATGCTTAAATTTACTACAGTTATATTGCAGAAAGTCAGCTTGTTTTCATCCTCTGAAAAGAGACTGCTTTGCTTAAAGACCATATTTGTTTCTCACTGTTCTTTTCTGTATGAATAAATTACATTGTGAGCAGGAGCTTGTAGAGGAGTTAAAATGACACTAAAATGAACCACATTTCTGCAGTTGTTTGGATTGGATAACTCACTGCTCTTGTGCTTGCTTGAAAAAAAGAATCTCTGCTGCATTTTATTTATTTTCCCCTTAGTAAAAGTTAATATTTCATTTAAGAACTTCATTATTGTGTTTGTTTTATTACCCAGTCATTGACCAAGAGACTGCAATATATCACATGTGGTAGAGAAACTGAGTGGACAAAATTATATCTGAATTTAGTGAGAATGTGGGCAAAAATATGCTGAATGTTTGAGTTAGGTTGGTAACTGGATCTGGAGACTGAGAATAGCAAAAAGTAGCAATGAACTCTGCTTTTACATAACTTTTCATGGATTGCATTAATGCATACCCCACTATATGAAAGACTAAGGACTTGAAGAAAATGTTGTCTCCTTATTGTTGGTACTGTGTTTCATCAAGATCAAACACTGTAGCAGTGGGTCAAGCATTCTCATTTGCATACAGCTGTTGAATTATTTCATACCCTGTGCACATACAAGAAGAAACCTCTGGCATTGGGAGGGCCATTTGTTGTTTGGATACAAGGGGTGTGTTATAGTGATAGATGGAGAATTAATAGCAGTGCATAGAGGAAACAAATTATAGTGTGTGTGTGTGTGTGTGTGTGTGTGTGTGTGTGTGTGTGTGTGTGTGTGTGTGTGTGTGTGTGTGTGTGTGTGTGTGTGTACATGTATGTGGTGTATGTATTAAACTTATTAGTCTCACGGAAGATTTTCTCTTTTTTTTTAGTTGTTACTCAAATCATTAGAGCGGTGGCATGCAGTAATACATAGCGTTAGTCTTTTTTGATTGTTTGCTTGGCTCTTTTCATTTTGCTCCTATTTTTCTGCATTTGCTCCTTAAACACACTAGATATAATCTATATGTTATACCTTTTTAATCCATAGCATGATTGAAAACAAGTTACATTATAGATAACTTATTTCTAGATATAATCTACGTTATAACTTTTTAATCCATAGCATGATTGCAAACAAGTTACATTATAGATAACTTATTTCTAGATATAATCTATATGTTATACCTTTTTAATCCATAGCATGATTGAAAACAAGTTACATTATAGATAACTTATTTCCTTCACTGCATAACAAACCATTATTTTTATTATTGTAAAGATTTGGAATTTTCAGATTCTCACAACATACAGTACTGCAGATACATGACAGTTAAGTATGAAATGTCATGACCACTACAAAACCATAACTTATTAAAGATGTCATGTATAATCACCTAGATAATATAACAGAAACTAAGCAAATATTGATGACATCTATGAAGCAGTGATAGCTATTCTGGTTAGTTTTTAATCCTTTCTAGTGACTTGATCTTTATGACAGCTTAATCAATAAAATTCAGGTGGTCCAGTGTATTTAGGAAATATTGCTAAAGTACTTTTGCTGGCAATGGTACATGTCTGTTGAAATATCATGACTGATTACAGGTCATAGATTAAATACAAAAAATGTACTATGATAAACCTCATTTAGGAAGCAGAGGAAAGTTAACCTTTAAGATAATATCAGGTAAACAGGACTTGGCCAGATTATTTGTTTTCTGCAAATTATGAACAGTATTGTTAGCTTGTAAAATGTTTCTTGTTATAACGTTATATTCTGAAGTGAATCATTATGGACGTTCTCCCATAGGTAAAACAGAATATTCTGAAGATGAAACCGAAATTGGAGAAAACGACTGGTAAGTAGAGTGGCCAGAAAAAAAAACAGACTGTACAAATATCCTTAGAACAACTTTGTATCTTCTTTGTAAATTGATTTTTTGGAATATTCCTACAAATTGTATCACTTCATAAGTAGAACTGGTGGTTTTGTTTGCTTGTGCACATGCAGCCTCTGCAGAGGAGTCCTATGGATGGTAGAATACAAAAGTTATTGTTACAGATTTAGCCTTGTACATTGTGCAAGCTACTTTTACAGTCACTACACTGCATTTTTTACCACATGCAGCATCCTTGAACATTAATTATAAATAAGGAGAGCTGCAGGTTGACTCAACCTATATAAGGATTGTGGGGATGAAGCCTCATATAAAAAGTGTATTTCCTGTGCAAATTTCCAGACATTGCACTTCACGATTTTATTCCTGCCTAGCTGGTCTTCAAAGCACTGATCTATAAACTATAAGGGATGCTGATTTTTGTTTTCATACAAAGTTCAGCTGAAGTGATAGCATCTGTGCCCCTGAAAACACATATGGAAAATAGTGCCATGCACACCATCAATGTTTATCTGTCTTTGTGAGAATGTGAGAAAATTACCAGTCTCAGACTTTATCTCTTTGACAGGGATTATAGTGCCAACGAACAAACCAGACTTAGTGTGGCTTTAATTCCAGCAACTATCACAATCAAATCTATGAAAAAGAAGGACTATTCAGTAATGGCATGTGGCAGAATTTCATTGCAAAACAAGTGATCTCTCCATCATTTGCCTTTGGACCAGGGATAGAGTTAAGTATTGACACCGAAAATATTGATGAAATTCTTGGTGCTTCAATAGCTCCATGAAATGAATGCCACGAACATAACTTTTTATATTGTGCTTAGTACCAGTTCACAATACGCCTGATCAAGGTATGCAGGCCCCCTAATACTGGCTACTTTCACAAGTTATTTCCTGCAAACTTCTAACCTCATCCTCCAATGCCTGGCTATTCTTAGCATGACTTCCTTAGTCATACTTTCTTAATACATACGCTCTTCTTACTTTCCCTTTCTCCCAAATTTTAGCATTCCTACAGGGTTGAAAAAGATGCTGAATGCTAAACTGCTTAGCCATGTTTCATAAAGATGAACTAAGCAAATAACATTTCATCAGATCTGACACCTGTAAGAGGTTGCACCACCAATACCTTAACAGCTTGTAGAAGTCAAATTGTTTATATACATAAAAGCAATATAAATGATTGTACAGGTAGTGAATTCAAAAAAATGCTAATTCACATTAGTTATTTTTTACAAACTCTGCTTAAAAGATTTGGGAGATAGAGAACAGCCATGCTCCTAATTATCTCCTGTGTTAACTGATATTTCTTCTAAGATACTTATATTGTACGTCTATACACTTTATTATTATATACACATCACATATAACCTGAGATTAGTTTATTTTCAGTACCAGAAATGTTTTATATGTGATGTATGAGGTTTAACTATGATGGTTTATAAAAATACACTTTAATAATCAGGTGTCTCTCCCTTTCTGAAAACTGAACTGCTCAAGTCACAGTTTTTTTTTTCTAAAATGAGATGGTCAAATTTGAAGAACTTGATATGGGAGTGTTTAACATATGCACATTTGTGAGATTTTTTTTCTGTGATACTTCCTTTTATGAGTCATGGGTGGCACACGTGGAGTGACAATAACAGAATCACAAAGTAAGGAGTTGTAAAAGCAAGGCCAACCACATGCACATTTTCTGTGGTTAGCAGATAAGACAGCTCAGTGACTATTTTGTTTTCTTGGTTTATAGTTTAAATATTTGCATTTTTTCTTGCCTTTTCTTCTTATGTTAGTTTAAATATGCTTTTCCTAGCATGTTTATATATTTTTAAGACATTCTAGATCGTGGCAAGCAAGAAGGCATTTGCAATGTCTTCTTTGGCTGCAAACAGATTAACTGTATCCAAACTGTGGGAGGTGCTGAAAATAGCATTTTTGTTTTAAGAGATCAAAACAAAACAAGGGCTACCAGGAAAACAGTTACGTGACTATTACTGACTTTTCTTGTTATACCATCACATGCATGCTATGTTCCTAGACCTAGTGGATCTTGAGTTGCCTCCCCTTGTCTTATCTCTTCCACACATTCTAATGAGAAAGTAGTGTAGTATCATATTGGGAATGGGATGTCCCGCATAGTAGAGTAATTAAACCTCAGTTTATCTCACTTTCAGATTTCCCTGTTCAATAGATGCATACTGCAGTAGCTGCAACAATATCCTCCTTTTCTATTTTTTCCTAAAACTGAGAATAATTCCTTATAGTCTGCATGTGTGTGTGTGTGTGTGTGTGTGTGTGTGTGTGTGTGTGTGTGTGTGTGTGTCCTACCATCACCCAGAATGATACCTCAATACAAACAGAAAATGATTGACTTTAAGAACTGGCTTAGTTTCTGGTGTCATTCCAAGGGGATTCAGTACCTGACAGCCTAGGAGGACATGATTGGCAGACCATGATGCTTTGCCAGAGATGGCCTTCATCTGTCTCCCCTGGGCTTTAGGCTTCTGCCAAATGCTCTTGCCTCCCCCTTAGTGCCTTTTTTAGGCAAAGTCATGAGCACAAAATTACCAACATGAAAAATTCTTATAAATGAAATTTAAAGGTCATGCTGCTAAACGCTACGAGTCTTAGCATGAAACTGCACTCATTGCAAGCATTTCTTGCCCTGGAGGATGCTGACATTTGTGTAGTCACTGAAACCTGGTTCAAAGCTGTGGAGAGCACCCCACACTTACCAGGTTACTCATCCTACCATACTTTCAGACCCCAAACAGAGGGCTACAAAGCCAAAGGAGGTGGAGTTTCAATATTTATCCAAGACATACACACCTCCAGGCTGGTCAAATGGTATGAAGCACAGGAGACACTGCAAGGCCAGTTAACTGTTGACAAACACCTATTCAAATAATTGCTAGCTATAGACCCCCGACCATGACTCAGGATGCCCACTCCACCTATCTGGATTTACTTGAATCCATCAAGATTCATTCCTCTACCCTGATCCTGGGTGACTTTAACTACCCAACCCTAGAGTGGAAGACCTATTCTAGTGCAAACATGAATGCCCAGAGATTCCTCAACTTCATCAATGACAATGCATTGGATCAGCTGGTCGACACCCTATGAAAGGTGAAAATATCCTGGACCTGGTCCTAACCAACATGAGTAGTCACTGTAGCATTCCTACAGTGTCATCCTCCTTGGTAAGATCCTACCATAAAGAGATCACTTTTGAAGTCACCATCTCCCCTGATTCTTTCCTTGCCAGGGTCAAACGAAAAAACATTTCCAAAGTTGACTACATTCTCCTTGGAGCAGGTATAAACAGCTTCACAGACACCATCTCTTGAGTTGGAACTAGCAATAATGTCCAAGCCTACACCATAAAACTATATGATCCTCTACGTAGCTGTATGGACTCAGCAATACCTGAAATCTTCCTCAAGGAAGAGTAAACCTGTCTGGTGGACAGCAGCAACACACAAACTCTACAATAAAAGGAATAAATTGCTGTCCAGGGCCAAGAAGGAGCAGGTACCATGTTGGAAACAATCTCTCCTTTGTCTGAACAAGCAAATAAAGACACTGGTGAAATCATCTAAGACTAACTTTGAGTCCAAATTGGCCACATCCATCAAGGACAATCAGAAGGCCTTCTTCACATATGTCTACAATATCAAAGGCAACACCCAAATCTGCACTGAACTGGTGGTCAATAACACTGCATGCACAAATGCCATAGATATAGCCAACCTGCTGGCAGACAGGTTCAGTGAAAACTTCAGCTTCCTGTCCCCCCAATCAGTAAACCAGGACATCCCCAGCACCTGCCCCCTCCCCTCATCACCAGGGAGCAGGTCCTTAATGCCGTATTAAAGGCAAAAAATACAGTCTCCATGGGACCCAATAACATCCCTGGCTATATGCTACATGAACGCAGGCATGAGCTCTCAGCTCCATTAGACAACCTATTCAACCAGAGCCTGAGCACCGGCTTCATCCCAGCTGAATGTAGGACAGCCACTGTCATCCCTCTACACAAAGGTGGATTGCCCACTGACTCAGGCAATTATAGGCCTATCAGCCTAACTGGCCTGATATCCAAGGCCAAGGAACACATTATCATGGACCTTATAAACAAGAACATTGGCAACCTCCAAACACTTGACCCCACACAGTTTGGTTTTGTCAAATGGAAATCATGCCTGTTAAACTTGGCCGACTTCTTTGAAACAGTCGCCAAAGCCGTGGACGAGGGGAAGACAGTGCACACCACCTACTTTGACCTAGCCAAAGCCTTTGACATTTTTCCCCACTGGGGCATAATAGATAAACTCTCCCAGCTAGGTGGTGTGCACTGTCTAGCGCACACCACCTACTTTGACCTAGCCAAAGCCTTTGACATTATTCCCCACTGGGGCATAATAGATAAACTCTCCCAGCTAGGCATCAACCTGTATGTTACCAGATGGGTAGCTAAATGGCTCACTGATATAACCCACTCAGTCAAAGTAGGGGAAGCCACCTCTAGTAGTAGACCCGTAATGAGTGGTGTATCCTAAGGATCAGTCTTGGGGCCTCTACTGTTTGTGATATACTTTCCTGAGGTGCAAGCCAAAACCAGTGGTATGTGGCTGACCAAGTTTGCAGATGGCTGCAAGCTGGATGCTGTCTTAAATTCCCCTAGTGATGTGAACATCCTCCAAGAGGGCCTTACCCAAACTAATGACTGGTGCCAGAAGCATGGCCTCAAACTGAATGCCAAAAAAATGCATCATTACCCCCTTTGGGGAAAATTTCATCCCCACTAATTATTCCATTAATAACAATGTACTAAGCATGCAATCAGTTGTGAGGAACTTGGACACCCAGGTTGATAGCAACCTGACTTTTAACCACCTCGTTGCCTCCGTTGTACAGAAGTCTTTCTACATGGCTCACCTCATAAATAAGGGTATTTCTTCCAGGAACAAGGAGGTCATAACATCCCTGTACACCTCCTTTATCAGACCCATTATTGAGTACAATGCCCCCTTCGGCATGTACCTTGCCAAGCACATGCAGCAGTTGGAGAGACCACAGAGGTTCCTGATCAGGAAAATACAGGGTCTCAAGCACCTATCCTATACAGGTAGGCTAAGATCCCTGTCCCTCTACTCAGTCTCATACAGACTGCTCAGAAGTGACCTGTGTCTGGCATACAAGGCCATTTCAGACCCAGCCTTGATGGAGTTGCTGCATATCCATAAGACAAACTCCACTCTCGCAAGCTGCACTCAAGGCCTTACTGGTGTGTGACATTAATAGAACTTGTTGGCAGGATAGATTTGTGTCCCAAAGACTCCCCCATCTATGGAATAGACTTCCTCTCCATGTCAAGCAGAGTATCTCTCTGGCCCTCTTTAATAGGAACCTGGACAACTAGATGGGAAACAGAAAATACACCCCTGGGATCCCACCTGTGTCCCTGCTGGACAGGGAAACAGGTGCTGACTTTGAGGGAACATGGGCAAAATTCTTGGGTAGGCTTATAAGGGCCTCTGGGCCAATAACCTAGTATCATCCTATGAACCTGTTTGTGTGTGTGTGTGTGTGTGTGTGTGTGTGTGTGTGTGTGTGTGTGTGTGTGTGTGTGTGTGTGTGTGAGTGTGTGCGTGTGTGTGTGTGTGTGTGTGTGAATAATACAATTATCATCCAGTTTTTTTAACAGATCCTAATCTCTGCATCCTAACTCTACATACACATGGCTTATAAAACTCTTTGCTTCAACACAGGCTTATTTCTGCATCCTAGTTCTATAATCTACTATCTTATTATCAGAAAATGCAGGAAACACCTCAGCTCTCCACTTCCAACCTTTTTGCACACTTATATTCTTTAAGCAATGCTAAAGTGCTTAACTATCACATATAATATCTGTTTAATTATGTGTATATTCCAATAATGAGAAATCAAGGTAGTTACCACTACTAATACAAAACCACACATAATAAGGTTGGAATACCTATCCCCAGTTGAACGTATGCTGAGGTACTAGCTTATTCACCCAAAAATCTTCTAGTTCTATACACCCCTGGGATCCCACCTGTGTTCCTGCTGATGGGTAAAAGCTGTAAGTTTACAAAATAGTAAAATACCTTGTAACCCTTGTAGTTGATGTTTAATTTGATATCCACACAGCTGGTGCTGTCCACAAAACATAGAGTTTCCCAACTGGTCCTCTGTGTGATCTAGAACTGTGTCAGAGAAGAAATTGCCTCCTTTTATACAACCCTTACCAGACAATTTTAGAATATTGTACCCTATTTTTTAACCAATTCTGATACTATATGGTGCTGTTGAAGAAGTCACAAAGATCCCCAACAAATAGTGTAGGCTGCTACAGAAGAACAAAATGGCTACTGCATTTCTTATAGCAAATGACAGCTGAAACTTCCTCTTTGCTCCATATCTTATTTGTGGTCTTATTAGAGGCTTGTGCCTGACATGCAGAACATTATAGGACCCCTTAGCAGCTGAAACCCTTTGTTAATATGGGAGACCTGAGCATAAGAGCACACATACTCTAATAATAATAAAAATGATGTATTTCATCATACTTCTCAATCTCTTATCACAAGAAATCTGGACAAAGCCAAAAATAATGAGGGAATAAAGGCATAAAAATAAGGGCAGATTTTAAATATCGGTCATATAAGCTTAGAATGTCACTAGAATAAAAGGTGTTAAGTTAGCATGCATTTCCTGCAGCCTAAAACTTCAATCTCTGTCATTATTTAGTTACTTCAATCCTAAGTAATTTACCAGAAAATCAGACATTTTATGAGGAGAAGAATAAAAATATGAGTTAAAAATCTGGACACTTGAGAGGTATGCATATCTTACTGTGGAATACCAAAACTATATTTTAAAGAGTTTCACATGTAGAATAAACACCCTTTCCCAAACAACTCAAGTCCATCAATTCATACATTCAAGAAGAGATTGGATGACTACATGGATACATGGAAATTTCATCATAGGATACAAGGCATAAGGCTTCTCAGTGGTAAATAGACCTTGAGGTTCTTCAGCAAAATGTACAGTTGTGTAAAATCTGACCATAACAATAATGTCCTTCCCTTCACTGTTTCAGCATCCAAAACACAAGGGATCTCCTACCCAGGGCAGACTGGTGCTTGCATGGTGTAGAAAAGCCTAATGATCTTGTATGCACTGTATGTCACATTTATGCTCCCACACAGAATGCTTGGCATAAGAGGGATGTACAGACACAATTACACAGAATGGGATTACCCCAGAAGAGGACAGTCTCCACAGGACAAAGGAGTCCATGTGCATCCAGAAGGAAAAAGTGCAGAAGAAAAAAGGGGAAACCCTCAGAAAGAAGGGAATTTAAAACAATAACCAAAACCAACAAGAGGGAGTTGAAGGGAGAGAGCAAATACTGCAACAGTGAAGAGAAGGACATCTACTGTTATGGTAAGATTTTACACAACTGTACTATGTCCTTCAATATCACTGTTGCAGTATGCAAAATGGAAGAGAGGGTAAAAAAGCTCAAGAAACAGAATGGGAGGTGGAAGGCTGAGAAGAGCTACTCAACAAACCCACATAAAATGGTTTCAGCAAAACCTGCTCTGGCCACACCTCTCAACCTCTTAGCTCAAGAAATCTGGACAAAGCCTGACAAAATAGGGGGACAAAATCCTAGAAATATGGACATATTTTAAATATTGCACTTATAAATTTAGAAAGTTACTAGAGTAACAGGGTTTGATCTGACACACATTTTCTGGAGGATTTGAAGTCTGAAACTCAAATGTATGTATGTATTTAGTGACTTCAATCCTAAGATCATCTCAGTGATTTGCCAAAGAACCATAAATGTTATGAGGAACAGACCAAAAATATGAGCCAAAAATCTGGACATTATGCCAAAATCTGTATAGTTGAGAAGTATGGCTCTGGTCTTAGAAACCATATCTAGTTTATAGTGCTTAGTAAAAGACTGCACTGAAGACCAGGCAGCAGCTTCAAAGATGGAACTGGTGTTGAACCTCTTAAAGAAAGCACCAAATAAGGCAACAGCCTTAGTGGAATGAGATCTAGCAGAAGTAGACAGAGACTTGCCATGAAAAGAATAAACTTAGTGTACTTACTATGCTCTTTGATGTTTCTGATATTGACATGATTACCTTTTGTGTATTCAACTGTGAGTCTTGTACTGTATGTGCTTGTTAATGTGGAGCTTTTCTCCCTGGGCCTCCACTGAAAATGGGTTCATTTTGGCCCAGTGGACTATACTGGTAAACAAATGGAAACAAATAAATAAATAAATACATACATACATACATACATACATACATACATACATAACTGAAATAGATGTAGATATGCAGGAGGAGATGGTTTGCCTAGAAACAGCCAAACCCAATGTGCTGGCATGAAGAGAAACAAAAAGCTGATCAGACTTACGCATGGCTTTAATTTTATCCAAATAGTACAGGATCCAAGGATCATAAGTAGTTACTAGGCAATTGGCCCAGTGGCCCTTACAAGCCTAGCCAAGAAATTAGCCCATGTTACAATAAGGCAACAACCAATGGCCCTCTCCACCAGGGACACAAGTGGAATCCCAGGGGTGTATTTTCTGTTTCCCATCCAGTTATCCAGGTCGCACTTAAAGGGGTCAATGAGGTACTCTGCTTGATGTGGAGAGGGAGTCTGTTACACAGAAGGGGGTGTCTCTGAGACACAAATCTGTCTCACCAACAAGTCATATTGATGTCTCTGACCAGGTTGAAGTTGCGTGTCTGGGTTACTCAAGTGGAGCTTGACTTGCGGATATACAGCTGTCCCATCAAGACCAGGTCTGAGATTACTTTGTATGCATGAGAGAGGTCACTCTGAGGAGTCAGTATGAGACTGAGTAGAGGGACAGGGCCTTTAGCCTATCTGTGTAAGGTAGATGTTTGAAGCCCTGGATTCTCCTGGTGGGGAACCTTTGTGGTTTCTCCAGTACCTTACCTATTTGTGCAAATCCAAGGTATGCAGGACCTTCTCACTAGCAGACTGAGGAGAAAGGAAAAGGGAAAGGAGTTGTACCAGCTGATTCAAAGACAACTCATTTTTTTACCTTAGACACAAAAGAATTAGTACAAAGGGACACCCTCTCCCTGTGAAAAAAAAGAACAAAAAAGGAGGAATGATCATAAGGGTCTTGAGCTCAGAAACCCTCCAAGCAGAAGTAAGAGTCAGTACCAAAATGTCTTCCAGGTACAAAGCTGCAATGAAGCAGAATCTACAGGCTGAAAAGGACCCAAGTTAATTTTTCCAAAGCAATATTAAGGTCAAAAGGATGAGAAATACGTTTCCTTGGAGACCTAATATGCAGGATGCCTTTAAAAAATTGTTTAAACTCAAAACAAGAAGTTAAAGGAGGATTCAAGGGCAGACAATCAGAAATGTCTTGACAAATGGTCCTACACAGAGGAATAGGCCAGGTCAGACTGGAGCAAATCACACAAATAAGATAGGACCAGAACACCAGATGGAGTCCTATTGAAAAAGGGCCCTGGCTAAAAGCATGGCACCAGACAGAAAATTGTTTCCATTTGGACATATAAGATTTCCTGGTTGAGGGTTTCCTTGCCTCCTATAAAACCCTGAGCAGAGTGTTAGCTGAAGAGTGGACAAGTCAGGATGGATAAGAGACCACTTGTCCTGTGTGAAGAGACCCAGCTGGTGAGGTAACTTGTGATGACTGCCCCTGGCCAGATGCATTAAGAGGGAGAAACAATGCTGTCTTGGCTAAAAGGGAGTCACTAGCAAGATTTTCACAGAGTCCAGCTAAATTTTCTGCAGAACTCTTGAAAACTGAAGAAGAGGAGTGAAAGCATAAAGAATTATTCCCTTCCAAAGAAAAGGAAGGAGTGTCCGTCCTCAATGGCAGAGAGCATGGCACTCAGGAACAGAAGAGAGAAAGCTCCCTGCCTGTTCAGAAGGGAGAGAAAGAAGATCTACCTGAGGAATACCCCACCGATGGAAAATGTCTTGAAACATGTCTTTGTGAAGCATCCATTCATGAGTCTGTGTTTTGGACTTATTCAGAGATTCTGCCAGTAGATTGTGTTCAGAAAGAATTTATACTGTCCGACGAGTTAACTGTTAACCTGACAGCCTCCTTCCAAGCATGAAGAGCCATCCTGCAGAGGACGTAAGATGTACATCCCTGCTTGCTGACATACCACATCACAGTAGTGCTGTCTGTGTACACCTTGAAGGGGCCTGGAGAGAACATGGGGTGCAAAGCTGGAAGAGCTAGAATCAGATGTCACATCTGTTTGATGCTAACATGGTCTGACTGCTGATGGGGAGGCCAGAGGTCCTGAACTGTCAGGTGACCAAAAGAAGCCCCCCCCCACCCCATGTCTGAAGCATCAGTGAACAGTTCTTGAGGATGGGCTGGAGGCTGAAAGGGCCAGCCTGGGTTAACAGTAAGCTGCTGAATCCACCACTCAAATTCCATCTTTAGACAAGGAAGGAGAGGTAGAGTGAAATCCAGAGGGTGATAGTGCTGCAGCCAAACTGACTTGAGGTACTATTGAAGCTTTTGCATATGCAGTCTGGCACGAGGAAGCATTGGAATAGAAGAGGCCATGAATCACAGGGCCCAAAGAAACGCCCTGGCTGGCATGGCAGCCATAGGAAGAAGAGACTGAAAGAAGGCTGTCAAAGACAAAGCTTTTGGAGGTGGAGGAGAATCCAGCATTGGCACTGTCTGAATCCTGCATCCTAGATACACATGATACTGAGAAGGAGTCAGGGCAGACTTTTGGAATGTGATAGTAAACTCCAGACTTTGATGAAGAGAGATGTTGAACTTCAGAGCCTGTAACAGGTGACAGAGAGAAGGCACCTGGAGCAGCAGGTTATCTGAAAAATCTGAATGCCTTGGAGCAGGAGCAAGGCATTTTGTGAATACTCTTGGAGCACTAGAAAGACCAAAGGGCAATACTGAAAACTGAAAATGAAAAAAGACACAGACCAGCATAAAAACTTCCTGAAAAGAGGGTGAATAGGGGTATAAAGGTTAGCATCTTTCAGACCAAAAGACACCAGAAAAGCCTAAAAGAGGAAACCAAGTTTGAAGAGTAGGCATATGAAAAGAAGGAACCTCGAGAAAGATGTTGAGCAAGGAGAGATCCAGAATAGGTCTCCAAGTGCCCTCCTTTTGAGGAGCCAGGAACATTCTGGAATAAAAACCCTTTCCATTTTGGGCAGGGGGAACAGGTTGAATGGTTCCTTGGTTCATCAGGGACCCTAAAACCAATGAGAAATGAGGAAGTTGCTCTAGGAGGAAGAGGTTCTGGAATCCCTTATAAAGGAGAGTGAGACTTCCATACCATGAAGTAACCCTGATGGATGATAGAAAGAACCCAAGAGTCTGAAGTGATGAGACACTAAATTGGAAGACAAAGGAAAAGCTGAAGGAAGAAGGGAACCTGGTCTAAAAGAAGGGGAGAGGGCACAAATTGTCAAAGAGAAGCAGGCTTATCAAATAAAGGAAGCTTCTTGGCACAGGAATCTAAGAAGCCTTAGCAGAGGGGGCCCGCCTCCCAATCTTCCAGCTCTTGAGGGCCTGGCAGAGTAGTCTGAGAACAAATGCAGATCTAGAAGAATAATTCCTCTGGAACTTTGGAATGGGAGAGACAAAAATATTTTTACGGTCCTGCAAGGTTTTGCCTTTTTCTCAAAGAGACTTAAACATGTCAGCAGCAGCAGCAGTCCTAAAAAGATGTTTATTTTCCAAAGGACCATCCAACAACCTGGCCTTAATGTCCTCAGGCAGATACTGAAGATGAAGCCAGTTACCAGAGCTGTGGATGAGGGCAAGGCAGTTCATACAGTCTAGCTCGATTTAGCCAGGGCCTTTGATGCCATTCCCCACTCAGGAATTATTGATAAACTCACCATTCTTTTCTCCACTCAGGAATTATTGATAAACTCACCAAACTAGGCATCAAACCCTATATCACTAGGTGGGTTGCAAATTGGCTCACAGATAGAACCCACTGTGTGGAAGTAGCGGACTCCAAGTCAGACTGCCAACTAGTCAAAAGTGCAGTCCCACAGGGATCAGTCCTGGGTCTTGTCCTGTTTGGCATCTACTTCTCAGAAGTCCAGGCAACACAAACTTAGCTGACCAAGTTCACAGATGACTGCAAGCTAGGAGCCATTATTAACTCCCCAAGTGATGTAGACATAATGCCAGAAAAATGCGTCGTCATCCCCTTTGGGAAAAACTCAGTTCCCACTAATTACCACATCAATGGGAGCCCACTGAACACTAAAGGTGTTATAAAAGACCTGGGGGCACAGGTTGACAGCAATCTCTTCTTCGACCACCACATTGCCACTGTAGTCAGAAAGTCCTACTATGTGGCAAATCTCATTACCAAGGGTTTTGCATCCAGGAAGAAAGAAGTCATTATCTCTCTCTACTCTTCCCTCATTAGGCCAGTCATCGAGTATAATGCCCCATTTGGCATGTACCTCACTAGACACATGCAACAGCTGGAAAGGCCACAAAAGTACCTCATGAAGAGGATCCTAGGCCTTAAGCACATGTCCTACATGGACATATTCAAAAAACTCCAGCTATTCTCTGTCTCATATCATCTACTAAGAGGTGATCTCTGCTTGACTTACAAAGCCATGTCTGACCCAGCTCTGTTAGAAATGCTACATATAAAGAAATCCTAATGTCTCCATACCACACACTTCAGAGACCTCATCCTCATTACCACAATCAACAGAACATGCTGGAGGGATAGGTTCATAACCCAGAGATTGTCCATGCTATGGAATAGAATTCCCATACATGTCAAGCAGAGCACCTCACTGGCCCTCTTCAAGAGAAATCTTGATGAGTGGATGGGAAATAGAAACTTCACCCCAGGGATCACTCCAGTGGCTTTACTTGATAGAGACACCAGGAACTAACCTCGGGTGGCACGATGCCAAGGCACTTCTATGGGTTAGACTTGTAAAGGCTCCAGGACCATTAGTCTAGTACACACCTATGAACCTATAACCCTATAAGAATAATGCCTTATGACAAACCCAAAAGTTGCAGCCCTAGAAGAGGCACCAGTGGAATTATAGCCACAGTTAATAGAGTGGTGAGCCATTTGATAAGCAAAACCTAAAAAAAGATAAAGAAGAATATTTGTCTTCAGAATCAGGGAAGTCAGAAATAGCCTGATAAACCTGAGCAATCAATTGAAGAGCACAACTGGTCATGTGGGTCTGGTAAATAATAGCCTTGAAGGCCAAAGTCAAAGCAGTGTAAATTTCTCACAAATCCTCACCATTGTTCTACTATCCTTATCAGAAGGCAAACGTTTGGAAGATGGCAAAAGCTTAGAAGGCTTGTCTGAAGAGACTGACAGCACAGCAAATTCAGCAGAATGTAATTTAAATAAAAACTGAAAATCCTCAGGAACCTTATAGAACCTATCAGGTTTCTTAGGAGCAGGAGGCTGAGAATCAGGAGATGTGGTTGCAGCAATGAAAGTATATAACAAGGCAGCCAACACAGGAGTGACTGCTGATGGTTTAGGAGTATCCACCTGAAGCAACTCATAAAATTTTCTCTGAATATCAGACACTTGAAAAGAATCCCATTTAAAGTATTCCATCATTCTAACAATTGTGTACCCTGAAGACAATTCCTGAAAAAGAGACTCAGGGCTAATAAACTCTTCTTCATCAAAACCCTAAGCCAAAGGCAAAGGCATCTATGAAGAATAGGACAAAGACTCCTGATCAGACACTGAATCCTCATCTGAGGAATCCAGTTCCCTAAGCCATTTAGAAGGTGTAGAGTTCCAGGGAGGAGCATGCACCAAAACCCCTTGAGGAAGCTTTAGGGCCATCAAGGCAGAAAACAAGCCCTGAGTAAATTCCTGCCATTCCCCTAGTGGATCCTTTGGACAGACTGAAACATGCTTCAGTTTTTATCTTTTCTTGGAAGGGACATCATCCCTAACAAATACCAGAGGTTTTAACCCTTAACAAGATTAGATAAGAGAACCCAGAACTTCCTACCTGACCAATATCTGTGGAATCTAACTAGGACCCTCTAAGATAATCAACCACAGGTACCCCTCGATGTCCAGAAGAAGCACCAACAAAGCCACAGAGGATGTGCAGAAGGATGGATTTATGCTGGCCTCCAATGGGATTGTGGCAGAGGAATCCAACATAGATGCCAAATGACCTACAGAGCTGTTACTCTCTTCAAGAAGGATCTCCAGTGGAGGCCAGACAGCTAAAGAATCTGGTGAGAGTTCTTGGCCTTCCTCTTACCTAGTGGGAGTATCTTGGGATTAAATAATTCTGCCACGGTACCCTGCGCTAATGTTTAAGCCATTGGTTTTCAAGACAAATTGAAAGGAAAAACAAATGACTTCTAAATGTCTTAGGCACAAAGGCCTTAAAGATGCTACAAGAGGTACGGTTGTGGGAAGCACCCAAACAAAAAAAAGACACTGTTCATGATTATTCTTATGGGGAATCTGCCTCCCACAGTGACATTTTTCCTTTTTGGATGACATGAACTCTAAGTAGCAAAATAAAGTGGAAGACCAAAAAAAGTAAAAAAAAAAAAAAAACTAATGGGGCACTTATCTGGTGGCTACATCTTCAGTACAGCAACTAGGCATTCAGACCAACTAGCAAAAGTAGCATTCAAACTGGAGGCAAATAAGTTCTGGATTGTTGTGTCTGTAAGTCCCTTTTATGCCCTATATTCTCTCTGCAAGGCATAATTGTAACATACAATGCATACAAAATCATTAGGCTTTTGTATACTGGCCGAGGATCAGGCTGCCCTGGGCAGGAGAGCTCATCTCCTTTGGATACTGAAACAGTGATGTAGAAAGACATCTATTAATCTATGACCCTATACACCTGAGTGGATTGCAGGAAGCTTGCTCATGCAGAAGTATTTAAATGTGTATTTTCTTATATGTCTTATAATGTGAGAGGTTGGCATATTGGTTACAGTGTTTACTTTACAGACACAATGTGCAGGGCTTGATTATCACATGGGGTAATTGGCGATGCTTAAAATGACCCATAAGGGTAGTTAGCCTTATATTAGTCTGTGAACCTGTATTTTGGCTGTAAACAGCTTAGACTTGACAATTGGCATTAAAGATGTCAGTTTTGGGGGAATTTCTGCAAAGGAACTGAGATCCACTGCTTAGTGTCATAAATGGATAATGCTTTGACTATGTCACTGGTGACCTGAGTTTAAACAGTTGCTTTTGAACCTGTAGCAACTAGAAGTTGAAGATGGGAATGAGTGGACATTGCTGTCTCATTTTTACATAGGGAAGGAAGATGACTCTTACTCACGACATGGATGACAACTACAGGGACGAGTGGATGTTCCTCCCTAGAGAGCTCAATCCAAGTGAACACACATTGTCAAGAACAAGTCACACAGAAAGCCAAGGAAATTCAGGATTTGGAAGCATGCTTCCACTGAGAGGTGGTGACCCAATGTAGGAAAGTGCAGGCCACCCCTCAAGTTCAGAAATGTAGCCTATTCCCTACCTCTCAGCTCTCACCTCAGAGCTAATGACATGATTTTGATTCCTGAGCAGGAACGAATGGGTTGGTTGGATGCAGAAAGAAGAGCCATAAGGCTTGGTCCTGCAGGGTTGATAGGGGTAAAAAATGAACTAGGGTTCAAGGCCTCTAGTTTGAATGAGATGTTATGGATCACTGAAAAACATGGGTACTAAGTGACATGGATCTCATAACATTCCTAAAATAAGGCATTAGTAGTTAAAGTGTTTAAAAGTAACACATCTTCTTTATGTACACTGTATAATTGCTCATTTCACTGCTAGCATTAAGTTGGGAAAATGCATGCTGAATGTTTCTGACAAAATGAAAGATCATATGTTTCAGTGAGCAGATGTTCATGATGTACTTCCTGATGCTGTTCTGTTTGTTAGATGCCAATTAAATATCAAAGTTATTTATACCATGGACCTTTCATCCTTTTGCCTCTATTTTAAGTGCACAATGTCTTTTTGTGACTTTCTGGTCATCAAATGATAATAGCAGAATAGAACAGTTATGAAGACATTTAAGACAACTCATGTGTGGGTTATGTGGACATGAAACCATACTTAATTATGCATTCATATTTGTTATATGTCAGTGATTATTTTGAATTGTGGGATATACTTGAAAGGTTATTGTAATTGTTAGCGATTTATTCTGATTATGTACTTTCATTGGAAACTGGGTGAATTCGTCTTAATTCTTTGGAAATCTGAAATTAGGGAATAAAAGCTGATATTTAGTTTTATTTATTTATTTTTTATTTATTTTTTTATTTTATTTTATTTTACATTTGTTTTCAGACTGGGTACATTTGGATACCGAAGGATTTCAGCGGAGGTCCATTTCAAAATTAAAAAGAAGGAAAAAATCAAAAATTATACAGTAAAATAAAGTAGAACAAGTATTTTACATTAGAATCATAGGATGTTTACACAACATAATACATGTATTAATATTAAAATAAATATATATATAAAAAAAAAAAAAACATATACAAAAAATATTTATTATAGCATTCTTATATCCTTTATATTTGACCCATTTTTTATTTTATAAGGGTTATTAGGGAAGGGAGTAGAAGGAGGGGGAGGAGGAGAGGGAGGGAGGGAGAAAAGAGAAAGGAAGAGAGGTTAAGGGAGGTTATGGTTAGACAGGCAAGGATGAGTAAAGAAAAATGTTGTGTGTTAGTTTGGATGGAGTCTTTGTAAAAAAATTGCAAAATGTTTTTTGTTTTGAATGTTTTGGTTTTTTTTGAAAAGAAAGTTGGGAGAGTGGGTGGTTGGCTGGTGGGGAGTTCCAGTTCCATATTTTATTGCATTGCAAAGAGAGCATCTTCCCTACTATGCATTTTTCACTGTTTGAGCTTTGAGCTTTTTTGATGTTTTGTAAGCGTAAACTGTTTTTTGTAAGGTTGAATAAGTTTAAGTTTGCAGTGTTTTGTTTTTCATTGTTGGTTTTTTATTAATGCTATTATGAGTTGGTTCTGCTGGAAAGGTTGGTTTTGGAGTTCAAACCAACCCAGGCTTTGTACAATGATGAGTTGATGGGTTCTGTGGTTGCTAATCTGCTGCAAATCTGGCTATATGCTATAGTTTGTTTTGTTGTTTTGTTCAGTTAGATGATAAGTAAGAAGGAGAGGATATGGATAGGGAGGAGGGTAGAGAGGAGATGAGGAGAAGCATTGATTTTTTTTTATTAAGTATTAAGAAAGGATTTTATTTATAGTTAGTGATTTTTTATTAATTTAGTTAAATTTATTAAGTTGATAGTATCTAAGTTTGTTGTCAAGTTGTCCTCCCAGTAGTTTAGTGTAGGAGTCTTGGAGTCTAGTTTGATAGTTTTTTGAATTTTTGGATTGAATTGGTGTGAAGAGGAAAGAGGTGGTGGGGTAGATAGTTTGTTTGTAGAAGATTTTTGTTGTTGTTTTGTTTAATTTGGATTTAACCTAAAATTCTCTACTGCCGAACAGTGTTGTTGTGTTTTTAATAAGAAATTACTAAGAGAGGGGTCAGAACATACTAATGTGGGTCATCGGCAATAATGAATGCTAGGTGGATTGTATGAGAGGTTTGTGGTCATCATTTAGAAAGAGAAAAAAAGAGGAGGTCTAGATATGGAACCTTGAGGAATATGAGTGAGGCTAGCCTAGGGTATTTTGCTTATTTTGCCAGAGTACAGCTCTTGAGAGAGAGGCTTGAAGAACCACTCTGGGAAGAGTTTTTATGTCTAAGAGACTTATTTTTATTATATTATAGTAGTTTATATGGTTCCATATCAAAAGGCCTTTGATAGGTCCAGAAGAGAGATGTGACTCTATACTCTTAATGGGTTGTGGTTAATAGTGTAGTCAAAAAAGAGAAGGGGGGTTGTGTTGTGTATGGTGGTCTAAAAAAAGCCAGAGGCTGGTAAGTAGTTTGTTCTGGATAAGATGATAAAGAAGAAATCTATTATGTACACATTTTTTTTTGATTTTTTTTGCTAATGTGATATATAGCTATGAGCCTGTAATTTGACAGTTCTGTCGATGAGCCTCCTTTATGGAGTGGTATTACATAGGATATTTTCCATATTGAGTTGCTTAGATAATTTATATAGCTGTAAGTATAGTTGCTTAGATAATGTAAGCTGTATAGTTGCTTAGATAATGTAATATTAACAAGCATACTTAAATGCACCCCAGTTAGAAAAGTATATATTTTGACTTTTTTTCCCAGTTCTGAGATGGTGAATGTACACATGTGCTTGGCAGAGAGAGAGAGAGAGAGAGAGAAAGAGACAGACAAAGGTTGGATACAGAGTGATGTTTCATCCCTGGGTCTCAATAAACTCAGTGATTGCTTCACAAGAAGCCTACATGGAGTTTAAATGTTTTCATGATGACAAGCAGCGAAGAGAAGCGTTAATTACATATTCATTACACACACTGTGTCTAAACATAAACAACTGAGGTTGCATGACTGGCAACAGTGTTACCGGTCAGGAAATCATGTAAAGCCACACAAATAACAAACCTGTTTCCCTCAGACCAAAGTAGGTTAGCGGGATTATGTGGAATACCACAGTGATTACCAGAGCTTAACATATAAGTTATGTACATGTTCCAAACACAATACAGGGCAGTGTATACAGTGCAGAGTATTGTGAAATCTCACTCCAGGGATTCTGTACAGAAGTTGTGGAAATTACCTGCAAGGGTATATGGACATCCATGTAAATTAAACATTCAGGGGAAGTGTGTGAATATTGAATAGGAACACACAGATGAGTTGTAGGAAGGAACACAGGGAAAGAGGACAGGTGAAACAATCTAATGTACAGCAGATGAGTGCATGTCAATGGAAGACAGTTGTAGCAGGAACACCAATCACATATCAATATTGTACAGTATGGACTGCACAGTGAAAATGTGTATTATGTCACTGTCACACAAGGTGGCATAATAATGGGGAAGATGTCCTTATTAGATAAGCATCCTTACATGAGCAATGCAGGGGACATCTATCAGGGATGCTATGTACAATTAAGGTAGGGTGCATATTGTGAAGCTGTGCAAACTGATTGACCTGAGTATGAGTATAATGTCAGCAGAGGTTTTCAACAAATGGGACACTGGTACAGGCTCATGGCTAAAAGTAAAAGAAGCACACACAATCATGGACAATATCAGGAATAATATCACCAGTATTCCCATGTCTCTGACATAATGTATATGATTCTGAGTGTTCAGAGATGGTTCTGCACAAACACACTTGTACAACTATTACGACATATCAGCAATATTTTGACACTGCAAAATCTTCTGGAGGTCTTAGAAGGGGCATTGCTATACCTGTATGTGACATTATGATTAATACAGGCTAGCTAACTGATGTCCATGATATATATAAATATATATATATATATATATATATATATATATATATATATATATATATATATATATATATATATATATATATATATATATATATATATATATATATATATAATGTTATCCCTTAGGCCACAAGCTGTGTACTTTTTAAACTATTTCCTCAGTTATAACATTATAAGTTGTCACTAAGAAAACTTAATTCTGCTCTCCATTGTTTACAGCTGTATTGGTAGATTTATTTCCACCAATACATACATTATATTTTCCACTAGCACGGACATAATGAGAATTTCCCTGAGAGTTAACAGAATACTTCATGTCCATAATTTTTTGTTTAGCTTCCCTGACCAGCTGGACATCATAGCCTCTTCTAATAAACATTTTTTTTCTGCTTCAGCTATCTCTAAATCAAAGCTCATATCAAGGCTACATAGCCTATGCATTCGTAAGAATTCATTGTAGGGCAGCACCTTGACCAAATGTTTGGGGTGACAACTATTCCATATAAAAATACATTTCTATGTTCAAATTTCCTATGGAGACTAGTAGTAAATCCATCTAGGCTTATATCCAAAAAATTCACTTGTGGGCCAAGCTGTATGCCATCAAAGCTTAAGCCCATGGTATTAGCTTGTAAGTCATTAACAAATCCAAGGACCTCTGTCTGGCTTCCTTGACATTTGGACCTGATCACTGGACCTAAGATATAGGTCACTTCACACATTTCATCATATTTAGATGGCACATATGTGATCCACTGGTCTACCCACTTTTTTTGATATAGGTGTTTATGGTCACAAATGACAATGCTGATTGAGTATCTCAGTGTGGATTTGTCTCAAATGCCTTAGCCTTGTCAAGTTCAACATGATAATAGTGTTGTCATCATGCATCCCCTTGATGACCTGTCTGAGGACATCTAACAGATGTAATATACATGATGTAGCATCAATAAGTCACACAGGTCTGTTGTGTACAGCTGGGATATTACTAGTGTCCATTTAGAAAAGATCCATGATGACATGTTAGTCTACCTCACAGATGATGAGAGTCAGGATGTCTATACATGTATGCATTGGGTGTTATCCCCCCAACTCAGATGGATGCAT
>NC_056729.1:829455564-829615564 GCF_019279795.1 Protopterus annectens | reverse complement strand
TTGTCTAGCGGAAAGCAGTTTTTATTACTTAATAAATAAGCACTTATCCAGGCATGTCTAAGGGTCAGCTCTGAGTGATTTCTCCTGTCTACCTGATGAATCTGGGCATCTTGGGGCAATGCAGCAATTGCCTCATGTACACAGACAACCCTCTCCTCCTACCACCCAACACTACAACCTGTGAGAGATGCACTTATATAGCCAAACTGGAAGCAAAGGTCTTTTCACCCAAGACTGGACTAGACAGTCAAGAGGAGAGGGTAAACACTTGCACCACACCACACTCATCACATAGTCCCTCAAACCCCACACCACCAAAACACACACATAGAAACACAAAACACACACCTACATTCACGGAGGCTCTCAATAAAAACCTGCCCAAGCATCAGGGATATCCAAAGCATAAACACAAGCAAACTCCACCCCCCAACACAACCCAAATGACACATAGCCCACAAACTCAGTGTGCCACTCAACCACAGCCCATAAGGCATAACAACGTACCCAACACTCTAGTCATAGGTGACTCTATTGTCAGGCACACTGATGTTCCACTTACTAGACTAAACAAGGAGAAAGTTACTGTCAGCTGCCTGTCAGGTGCCAGGATCTGCCACATAATGCATGCACTCAGGTCACTCCACAATAAGTACAAATATGACACTGTCATTGTCCATGTTGGTGTGAATGACTTGAGACGTACCTCCCTGGACTACATGAAAAGAGACATGGAGGAGCTCTCCGATCTTGTATCCCAGGCAAGTATGACCCTAACCCTGAGTAGCATCCTGCCATCACCCAGAATGATACCACAGTACAAGGACAAAATGATTGACTTCAACAATTGGCTAAGCTTCTGGTGTCATTCTAAGGGGATCCAGTATTTGTCTGCCTGGGACGACATGATCGACAGTCCACAATACTTTGCCAGAGATGGCCTGCACCTGTCGCCCTTAGGATTCCGGATACTGGTTAAGACTCTTGCCACCCCTATAGTGCCTTTTTTAGGCAAGGTTCAAATGACAAATTCACCACCATAACCGGTACAAGCAAGCAAAATCTGAGGGTAATGCTACTCAATGCTAGAAGTCTAAACCTCAAAATGCACTCACTCGAGGCACTCCTTAAAATGGAGAACATTGACATCTGTGCAGTGACAGAGACCTGGTTCAAAGCTCCAGAGAGCACCCCTGCATTACCAGGCTTCAATTCATACCACACCTTTCGGCCACCTAACCCAGAAAGAAGCACTAAAGGTGGAGGCATGTCCATATAAGGATATCCACATCTCCAGGCTAGTTGCACAGCATAATGCATCCAAGATTATCCAAGTACAACTTACTCTGGGCAAGACCGCAATCCAAATTGTAGCTTGCTACAGACGTCACACCATGCCCCAGGATTCACACTCCTCATTTCTTGATACACTGGAAAGTATTAGGGTACAACCCAACACCCTAATAATGGGCGATTTCAACTACCCCACCATTAACTGGGAAAACTACTCATGTACCAACTCTTTTGCTCACCGTTTCCTAGAATTCATAAATTCCAATGCCTTGGATCAGCTTATTCACACCCCCACCAGGGGCAGCAATATCCTATCACCAACATGGGAAACCAGTGTTCCACACCAGAGGTCAATTCCTCGTTGGTCAGATCTGACCACAAGCTAATCAGCCTAGACATCCAAATCCCACCCCCAGCCCCAATTAGGGAAACCATCATAAAAAACTTCTCAAAAGCCAACTTCACACTTCTTAAGACAGAAGTGGCAAACTTCATGACACCCATGCAGACGGACAATAGAGGTATGACTGCCGAATCCTACACAAATGAACTTTATAAGCACTTACACGAGTGCATGGATCATGCTATCCCTAATAGAACCAAGATGTTATCCTCCAGAAAAGGAAGCCAATCTGGTGGTCCTCTGCCATAAACCAACTCTACAACAGAAGAAAGAAACTATTGCAAAAAAGAGTAAAATCCCATGACTGGAGGAACTCCCTGGTCAACCTCAGTAAGAAGCTGAGATCCCTCATAAAATCCTCCAAAGCTAGTTACGAAAACAAAATTGCCACTGACTCTGAAGACAACCACAAAGCATTCTATAGCTATGTCAAAAATCTAAATGGGAACACTCAGATCTGCTCTGAGTTACAGCATAATGGCACTAAATATACAGAACCAACTGATATTGCCAACATCCTAGCAGATAGGTTCAGTGCTAACTTTACCCCCCTCTCACCCCCTAGAGGGCCCATCTCTATACTGGAAGAATGCAAATTTCCTATTATCACGGCTGCACAAGTAAAAAACACACTCTCAAAAGCCAAGAACACAGCACCCATGGGACCTGACAATATCCCAGACTGCGTTCTACATGAACTACAGAATGAACTGGCACCCTACCTAAGTACCATGTTCAATCATAGCCTCAGCTCAGGCTTTGTACCCACTGAATGGCGCACCACAACAGTTATCCCACTCCACAAAGGGGGAGCCACGACGGACCCTGGGAACTACCACCCCATTAGCCTGACAAGCCTGGTCTGCAAGGCCATGGAATGTATCATCATGGAACTCATAAACAAAGACATTGGTAATCTCCAAACTCTGGACCCTACTCAGTTTGGATTTGTAAAAGGCAGATCATGTCTCCTAAACCTGATTGACTTCTTTGAAGCAGTCACCAAAGCCATAGATGATGGTAAAATGGTTCACACAGCTTATCTAGATCTCGCCAAGGCTTTCAACACCATCCCCACTCTGGAATTATAGATAAGCTCACTAAACTAGGTATAAATCCCTATGTCATAAGATGGGTTGCCAACTGGCTCATGGACAGAACCCACACTGTGAAAGTAGCGGATTCCAAATCCGACATCAGACCAGTGACAAGTGGAGTACCACAGGGTTCAGTCCTGGGTCCTCTCCTGTTTGGTATCTACTTCTCTGAAGTGCAGGCCAACACAGAAGGTCTTTGGCTAACAAAGTATGCAGATGACTGCAAACTAGGAACCATAATCGAAACTCCTAACGATGTGGACAAACTACAAAAGGGCCTTACTGAGACAGATACCTGGTGTCAAAGCCATGGCCTGAAGCTCAATGCCAAAAAATGTATTGTCATCCCCTTTGGTAAAAACTCTGTACCCATGAACTACCACATAGCTGGTAGTCTACTTAATGCCGAAAATGTGATAAGAGACCTTGGGACACAGGTGGACAGTAGTCTCTCCTTTGATAATCACATTGCCACAGTGGTCAGGAAATCCTTCTACGTGGCTCATCTCATCACAAAAGGATTCTCATCCAGAAAAAAAGAGGTCATTGTTCCCGTCTACTCATCACTCATTAGACCCATTATAGAGTACAATGCCCCTTTTGGTATGTACCTCACATGACATCTACAACAACTGGAAAGACCACAGAAATACCTCACAAAGAGGATTACTGGCCTCAAACAGATGCCCTATGCAGACCGTCTCAAAAAACTACAGCTTTACTCCATCGCATATCACCTACTCAGGGGTGATCTCTGCCTAACATACAAAGCTATGTCAAACCCAGAGCTGTTGGATATGCTCCACTTAAAGAAATCCCAATCCCTCCGAGCTACACGCTCTAGGGACCTTAACCTTGTCACCACAATAAACAGAACATGCTGGAGGGATAGATTCCTGTCCCAGAGACTTCCCATACTCTGGAACAGACTACCTATCTATGTCAAACAGAGCTCCTCATTAGCACTCTTCAAGAAAAATCTTGATGATTGGATGGGAAATGGGAAATTCACCCCGGGGATCACTTCTGTGGCTGTGCTCGACAGGGGCATAGGAAAATAATTTTCTTGGGTGGTGAAAGCCAGGGTACATTTCTTGGCTAGGCTTGTATGGGCCCTAGGGCCGATAGCCTAGTACCTACCTATGAACCTATGAACCTATGAATCACAGTTCAAGTGTTATATGGAGCTTCTCAGACAATAATTTATAGGTGATAACATCAGCAATGTCTGGTGAAGATAATATGGTAATAGGAGTGTCCCATGTGCTGGTGTAAAAGGCTCTTTCTAATGTCAAGCAACTGCACAGACACACAGACACACACACACACACACACACACACACACACACACACACACACACACATGCACGCACGCACACATGCACACACGCACACACACACACAAACACACACACACCAGTTGTCTACAGTGAGAACAGAACCCCCTACCTATCGAAGTACACAAACTACAGAGCTCACTACTTTAGGCAAGTGCCACAGTACAATTCTGACTTTTATAAGGCTGAAGGACAATGCATGTAGGAGAGAAGATGTTGGGAGGCCTGCATGTAATGGATGTGTAGGTATGTGCAAGTGTCTAAATACTACCAGTCCATGGAATCGGAGTGGTTACTGTAAAATAATCACTTATGGTCTTTTGGCAAAATAGACACACACACACACACACACACACACACACACACACACACACACACACACACACACACACACACACACACACACACACACACATTCTAGTTGACTGCAGTGAGTACAGAACCCCCTACATATCTAAATACACAGACTACAGAGCTCAGTACTTTACACAAGTGCCAGAGCAGAAATATGACTTTTACAAGGCTGCAGGACAACTTATAGTGGATGACATCAGCAATGAATGTAGGAGAGAAAATGTTGCGAGGCCTGTATGTAATGGATGTGTAGGCATATGCAAGTGTCAAAATACTATCAATCCATGGAATTGGAATTGGAGTGGTAACTGTATGATACACATTTATGCTCTTCTGGCACATGCACACATACACACACACACACACACACACACACACACACACACACACACACACACACACACACACACACACACACACACACACACACACACACACACATAGACAGACTACAGAGCTCAGTACTTTGCACAATCACTAGAATGCAAGTCTGACTTTTACAAGGCTGAAGGACAACTTATAGTGGATGACATCAGCAGTGGATGGTGGATGTTGGAGAGAAGATGTTGGGTGACCTGCATGAAATGGATATGTAGGTATGTTCAACTGTGAAGACAGCACTAGTTCTGAGTGTAACCAGATTGATGTGCATTGCATATTACATAACATTTGTTATTAATTTATGCAGTGTAGTTGATATATTTGTGAACAAGTACTGAGCGAACAGGGTTGCAGTGCATGGGGGAGGTAACACATGGCTGCATTGTAAATATGTGACATATTCTTAGATAGGGCCACCATTTTGTTATGGTTCCACATGTAGTTTCATGGCATGAAGAATAAATGGACAGTAAACAGCACTAATACTTATTAATATTTACTTTGCAGAGTGCAAGGGAGAGCAGTGGGTTTGCATGATAGAAGGCAAAGTGTCTGTGCATGCGAGATACGCATTTCCATTAGTTTCCTTGTTTGTGCATAGTTAAGCAGTGCACAAATGCGAGGCTCACTGCTAAAATTCTGAGAGTTAGTACTGAGTGTATGAAAGACACCTGCTGCTTAGCTGACTCTATGGAAGCAGGTGTAAATGCATTGACACATTTATTTATGAGCCCAGATGATACTGGGTTCCAATCCAGGTGGATGGAATCCTTTTAAATAAAACAGTGATATTGCAATGACATTTTTCTTTATAGTACATTCAGCATGTGTTATAATGTGTTGGCCTAGGGCAGCGGGGTAAAGCAGCATTGAGCAGAGGTAACCACCACACTATAGAGCCGCTCACGGTTGCTTGGCATTGGTCTGCAATGCCAAACTCTGCGCAAACATACAGGCAAAAACCAAAGGGATCCATTGCTTTTTTGGTACTTATGTGTTTTGAGTGTGATCCTATTTTGTGACTAGATTATAGGTGTTAAAATGGGATTGAAAAGAAAGTGGTGAAATAGGGAGCAAGGTGGGGGAAGAGCAAATGGAAAGAAATACAGGAATGTGCAGGAGGGAAGTAGGAAAGAGCCATAGCTATCCATTACCTCAACAGTGTAATCTGAAAATGTGTGCAGAATATTAGCTGAATTTGGACTGTCACCTCCAGAAAGTGGGGTGACAACAACGTAATCATGTTGTATAGTCAATTGGACTGAATCAAATGTGCCAATAAGACATGTGTGAAATGGAGAGCTACATATGGGACGATATTTTTTTGTGAGAGAGAGTTGATCTTTTTTTTGTTAATTAAGTAAGAGAGGAATGCTGGATAAGGGACATTTATATTTCTGCATCAGGTAAGTTTGGTAGGTGAGGAAGCAAATGCAAACAAACAAGACAAACAAGACAGGACACAGAGATGGTGAGGGACAGCAAAGGTTGGGGACACCATGATTTGGGTGAGGGAGGGGACAACCCAGGTTCATGTCCATCAGACGTGGAGATAGTGAAAATCTAGTCCTCACCCTCAGGACTGTCATCACAGACCCCTTACTCTTTTGTTGGCTAGAGTGCTTGATATCTTCTCCTCCTAAGGACCATGAGGGAGAGCAACCTCTCAATCTGATGCAGGCATGTACTGATGGTGCAGTGCACAACCCTATGTACCAACCCTGGCATCTACAAGTGGTTAATGAAATCCACACCTCTGCCACTACTCCCATTGGGTACCACAGCACCAGCTGACAGAGCAGTACTACCTGAGGGCATAGGTAGTACAGAGGCAGCGGAGGCAGTACTGCCAGGTTGGGTTCCAGATGTGCTGGACATTAGTGCAGGAGCCAATGGAGCAATGGAAGACTGATCCAATGGAGCCAGCCTCTGTAGGTGTGCTGTGAAGCCTTTAGCGAGTTGTTACAGATGGATGACATGGAGATGTTTTAATGACACATAATATAAAATAAAAAAAGAGATAAAGATTGGGGTGAGAGAAAAAAAGAGATAACATTAGTACCATCATATGTGACATACAGTGCATTATCACAATTATACACCTATTACATTTAGGTATATGTCCTAACAGCTACAAACAAACTGTAACTACAGAATGTTCAAAGTAATCCTTGAAATGTGTATGTAGTGTATATATGCTTGATCCAGCTACTGATTACAGCTAAAGCAGGGCATTTATGCCACTTGTATAGTGTTTAATTTACATAATATTATTAAAGAAATGCAGTATTTTATAGTTGTTACTCATGGTATTTGAACCCACAACCTCTGACTACAGTCTTACACTTCACTTTTAAAGTTGGTCTGTGCTACAGACTAATGCATGCATACTTGCTTTTACAGTTAGGATATGCATGCCCAGTTTGCTCCTACTGTATATAACCCCCCAAAATCTCTTTAACTTTTAAAGCTATAATAATACTTCTCTTGTGCTGCATACATACCACTTGCTTCCCTCAGTATCTCCAGCTGATAAACATGAGCCAATTAAACTCTGTTTTGATATTAGCTGTGGAAAGGACAGAAAAAAATAGAAGAGGATTATGTATACCAGTCTTGTCTATCTTTAGCTTTCTATGTATTGAAAACAATATTTTATTAGCATACTCACAGCTGTGGGATGTGACTAGTTTGAAACTCAGTCAACCACTAGTTGAGGGTATCCCTTTTTCTCCTGTGTAGGTCATTAAAATGATGCCTACACTGATCTCCAGTGTGCAGGATGCCAATAGTACTGGATACAACCTGAGACAAACTACTTCATGCCTCAGACGTGTACTGGGAGCCAGAATAGTCCCCTTGCAGAAACCTTTGGCTGTGGATCTTTGTTAGAAGTACAATAAATATCCTGAACTCCTACACACCCCACATCTGTGCCTTAAACTAGGCACCTTCCCCTCTGACATACATGTCTATTACCAGAACTAGAACAATGACAACTAATGATTTCCCAATTCCTGTTATTGTGTTTACTGGTAGTAAACAAAAACGAACAACAATGTCAACTGTATTTGCATAATGTTAAGTGGACAGCAGCAGTACCAAGCAGGGAGGAAATAAACATTTTAAATTGTAAGTTTAATCTGACACTTGACCTTAGCTTGAGGGTTGTCTGCTATTGTAGCTTGGAAATATATCCTGAAAATTGGAAGGTAACTGTGAGGTGAGTTAAGTTTGAAGACATTCACTGGGGGCATAAATTTCATGACCTAACACATTTCCTTTTGGTTTTATACACTGATAAAATAGGTTTTAAAATGTGGGATTCAAACCTAGGCATAAGGGACAAAACATTTTCTTCCACATTGGTGATTTTCCATCTTTGTCACAGAAGTCCTGCTCAGACATAATTATGAATCATTCCTAAATACAGCTGACAGTTTGAGGTATTAAACATGTATGTGTGTGAGCTGACAAGGTTCTTGTATATAGATTCAGTTGTGTATGTATCTTTCTTAATTATGAAGGCCATCCAAGTCCAGATAGCAGAATTATACTTACAAAAATATAGTAAACAATATACCCTCACTCATACATCTAAAAACATAATAAGGTTGTCTTATTCCACATAAAAATAATTAATCTCAGACCCACTATCTATAGTGTCATAAGTTAGATTGAATATAATGGGAAATGGAACAAAGGTAAAAATGTCTGAAGTGTCGTGTATTAGAACCCATAACCATGTGTATGTCAGGCCTAGACTTATACCTATTGCCACAAGAATGTTGAAATACCACTTGTATATTATTCTGTTCATTACTATAAACTGGACAGTCATAACTTTAAAAATATCTTGCACTCCCTGTATTAGGGCTCAGAACTATATGTAGTACAGCCCTACATGTACACCTGCTGCCACAGGAGTAGTTGCATGACAATTCCATAATTTCCTGGTCATTCTTAAGTTTTATGTGTTAACCATCGCACAATGCCATTTAGTGTGTTTGCAAAGTGCCCAAAATAATTAATTGAATGTATCCATTTTCAGTTATTGACTGTCTGAGTATTGTATTCAGGTGTTCAATGGCTGCAGGTGTTGGGGAAGCTTGCTAACTGCCATGCAATGATGGAAAGCAAAAATTGCAACACTGTATCTTTTTTTACCTTTGCACTTTTACAGATGCCCTGTTTGCAGGTATTCTGTTTTCCTGTGTGGGCCACTAGTCTGGGTTTGTGTACTGCTAAGGTCCACATAAATTAGGTAAGCAAAGCTAAACCTGACATTCATTGTTTCTCTGTTTTCCTTGTTTGCACACCACAAAAACACTGAAAATTAAAAAAAAGGGGGGAAAGTAGTTGAAATGAAGAAAATCAATCTATGAAATAAACAATGCAGCATGTTTTTTGATACACATAAAATATTTTTACACAGGTCTGGAACTGAACTCCCACTCCAATGAACCTTCCAAACAAAGTAAGGGTGTCTTATCCATCCTTTCCACCAACAGAATTGTGGCAAAGAACTGAAAGCATTCTGCATACAACCAAATGCACCAGCATACTAAAAAGCCATATGACAGTTATTTATACATGTATTCATTTCAGATGCACTGATCACACAATCATTTATGAATATTGCTTGGATAACTCTAGCTCTGTCTTATCTTTGTTGCTCATTCTAGACTTATCTGATCAGTAATCTGACATGCAATCTGTAAGGCATTCTATATCAGTGTCCATAAAATGTGTGAGGATATTAAATATCAATAATATACAGTTGTCCAACAATTGAAGGGGAGGTTGAATGTTAATGAACAAAAACTGTGAATTGTGTGCAGCTTACTTAAATTTCAAACCTTGATAAAATTACTTATACACTTTCTAAGTCTACCCTGTCTGACACACCCACTGGAGGTAGGGCAGTCTGCATTGCTGCTGTATTTTCCTTCTTCCTAACAGTAATCATTCACAGTTGCAATCCATTAGCAACAAACACTGAGGGAGTGCCTGCACTATGTTTATGTCTCCTACAAAGAGCCAAGTATTTGGAATTCATTAAATATAATGAGTTCACACATGATTTTCATCTTCACCATAGTCACAGCCCTGAATCTACACAATAAAAAGGCAAACCTGTAGCAAAGGAACCTGAAGGTGAGACTTGTTTATGTGAAGAACACAAAAGAGAGAATTACTTTGGGATATATCTGCACAGAAGACTATTGACCTTGTGAAGGTATGATTGCATATTTTAGCTATATACTGCATATTTCAAAATGTCTGTAAGAAAAATCTGTTAAAATATATATATATATATATATATATATATATATATATATATATATGTATATATCTATATGTATCTATCAATCTATGGGTTCCCTTCTGATCATCAAAATCCCATATAATTGAAGACCACATCATTGAGATGACAATATTGAAAACCCATTTCAGCAAACCACCAGAGCAATGAAGATCCTCTCAGGGTAAGTAGCCTGTTGTTTAACAAGGTGAACTTTGCCCTTTTCCCAACTGTAGTGCAATCTCAGAGTTGGTATATTTAGTTTAGGGGTGTGTGGATGCAGCCCCAACATTGGGGTGTGTGGGGGGCAGAGACCCCGCCTGGGTGGGTTAGGGATGCTGCAGTTTAGGTTTTGTTACTGTTTGGATAAGTGGTTACTTACCCTGGAAAGATCTTTGTTGTTGCGGTGGTTTAGTGAAATGGGTTTCCAATATTGTCATCTTGACAATGCAGTCTTTGATTATGTGGGGTTTCGATGATCTGAAGTAGATCCATATATATATATGTATATATATATATATATATATATATATATATATATATATATATATATATATATATATACACACACATTAGTAAATGCTACTTTTATCTGCATGCATTACTTAGAAGTGTACTGATGGCATATGCATGCTTGTCAGGGCATTTAACTTTTTCAGATACATAGCCTTATTAACTGGCATCACAAGTGCTAATGTTACAACTGTTTTTCTGCATACACTCTTCCATTGTTATTTCCGTGAAATTATGAATGTCCTATATTGTCAATGACACAGGCTGTTAGCCTTCTAGGATGGACAATACACACCACTAGGGGAGTGCTGGCCAAAGATAGACATGATTGGCACTTGCTTAGAACGGAATGTTTTCTATTAAATCTGTAGAAATGCTTCAGGGGCAGTTCATGTGATAGCCCTTTTAACATTTTACTGATGCTTTTTAGCAAAATGTGTCATGAGCCTGTTCTTTTGGGGGTGGGGGAGCAAAGTTGCATTTCTGTTTTAGCACAAACAATGATATGCTGTTATTGTTACTCTCCTTGTTTTGCATCCAGCCTTGCTTTGTGTGTGAATATAATATGTTACAACCACACAACTCCATTTTTTATATTTCAGTATCCTCACTGTTTTATTCACCACATAATAAGAAGTAATATCCAAAAAAGGACCCAGCCAGTAAATCCTCACTGTTTTATGTTTCTCTAGTGGGTAATAGTGAAATGCTACCTTTTATGTGTTATCTGGAAACAGGACTCTTTTTGCTTTGTGATACTTATATGTATTATCCTTCTTTTGTGTTTTAGGTCACCTAGGACTATGGCATCCAGGCCTCTCAATCCCCAACCCCCCTTTAGTGACCCTGAGAATCAGGTCATTGTGGAAGCTTTTAGACAACATGGTGCCTTTCTGCTTGAGAGGGGACATGGAGATATGTCAGGCAGAATGCAAATTTGGCAGCAGATAGTTGCTGATGTGAATGCAGTAGGAGGCCACAGCAGGACATATGATCAGGTGTGCCATAAGGCCTCTGATATGATCTCACCTGCATGGAGTAGAGCAGTTGCAGTGGCCTGTGATCAGATGGGTACTGGGAGGGGGACCCTGCTACACAACAACCACTAACAGCAAATGAAGAGTTCCTGTTCACTGTCAGGGATTCAGACAGCACCCAGGAAAGTGCAGAATAGCATGTCCTTGGCATTGGTGCTACTGTTTCAGGGACAGCACGTATGCCCCAGGAGGAGCTTCCAGGTATGCTTATGTATCTCAATAGTTAAATACTCTTGCATAGTAAACATTGACAACAATATGTTAGTTCTGCTTAACAAAAAAATTGTTTGTGGGGATGGGGACTTGTAGATTGCTACACTTAACAACACATTCTGATTGATTACACATGGTCTTAGGTCAGACTTGTCATCCAGGTTCTTGTTGAAAGTATAGTTAATGGACATATAAAAGGTAAAAAGCTTTAACTTCCTGTGTTACTGTTAACTGTGATGATGTTGTCCTTAACTTTTGCTTAATGTCTTCCAGGACCATCATCCAAGAGAAGCAATAGCATCAACTGCACATGGTAAGCCAAATATCTTCTTTGTCAGCAGTGATGAGGAGTTGAAAGAAATATATAATTGTATCCATATGTGTGTTGTGGGTGTCAGGACTGTTATGCGTATTTCTGTACTGTCTGTAGTAATGGCACCACTGTTACTTTGTTAGCTTACATTTGACTATAGTAGTGTGGCTATTAATTTGTTTCCTGTGTCTGTTGCTTATTATCACAGGTGATCCTGATAGTAGAAATGTAGGACTCTTACCACATGATGTCAGAGTATCTGCAGACTCTGATGGTAATGGTGGCCAAACAGAGGCACAGTTGGGGGTGCAGAGGTTGAATCTGATACTGAGGTTGATGTTCAGCCATCACATGTAATTCAATCAGACACAGCTAGTAGACCTATGCAGCCCATTCCAGTGAGCCCTCAGATATTGGACAGGTGGAGGGTGAGACACTCGATGAAGGAAGTGTGGTTACTGTGGCTTCAGTGCCCGTTGACAATGGCCATAGCAAAAGTGTGGGTGAGGTGTCATTCAGGAGGGTTGTTAGGGGTGCTCAGAGAAGGCTTGTTGTCAATCTTCCACCTGATCCAGACACACACACACACACACACACACACACACACACACACACACACACACACACACACACACACACACTCACTGACCTTTTGTGTCAGCCTAGGCTTCTTGCCCCACCCCTCCCCCATACAACATCCAGTGCAAGCAATGATGACTGTGCCATATCTTTGTTTTCTATAGTTTGGATTCAGGGATACATAACATTTGTGTTGGATGCTCAGGGTGCATAGTTGACTTAGTCTTTAGTATATCTGCATTTGTCTTTATGTTTTGCTGATTGTACCTTTGACATATTTTGGTTTTAGAAAGTCAGACAGTTAATAGAATCAAGCATTTTTTTGCATCAGATTTGTTAATGATCTTGTGAGGGTTGTGAAGTCTAAAACAGAAATGTGTCTCACTACTTTCTAACTTCTCTCTTTAATAATTATCCAGTACAAAAGTATGGTGCTAAACTGAGGGCATTTCATAGTTTCATAGTTTAGTACTAGGCTATCTGCCCTGGGGCATTTGTAAGCCTAGCCATAGTGATGTGGCTTTTGCCACCCCATAAAATGGTACAAAATGCACAGAATAGATTTAGAATACTGTGCCTCTGTCTAGTAGTGACACAGTGAAGGTCCCCTTATATAATAGAATTAGTTTACTGTGCCCCTGTCTAGTAGTGACACAGATGTGACCCTGGGGTAAACTTACGATCTCCCATCCACTCATCAAGATTTCTCTTGAAGAGAGTCAGTGAGGGGCTCTGCCTAACATGAACTGGGATCTTGTTCCAGAGCATGGGAAGCCTCTGGGTTATGAATCTATCCCTCCAGCATGTCCTATTCATACTTGTACCGAGGTTTAAGTCTTTAGCTCTCGTGGTTCTGATGGATTTGGATTTTTGAGGTGGAGCATGTCCATCAGTTCCTGATTGGACATGGCCTTGTACGTCAGGCAGAGATCACCTCTGAGCAGGCGGTATGCTACTGAATAGAGCTGGAGTTTCTTTAGTCTGGCAGAATAAGACATATGTTGGAGACCCTTGATCCTCTTGGTGAGGTACTTTTGTGGTCTCTCCAGCTGTTGCAAATGCCGGGTGAGGTACATACCAAATGGGGCATTGTACTCAATCATGGGTCTGATGAGGGAGGAGTATAGGGGTACAATGACATCCTTGGATCTGGATGTGGATCCCTTCATGATAAGGTGTGCAAGGTAGAATGTTTTTCTAACCACTTTGGCAATGTGGGTGTCAAATGAGAGGTCGCTGTCGACTTGGGTCCCTAGGTCTCTGATTACTTTTTCCATACTCAGTGGGTTGCTGTCTATGTGATAATTTGTGGGTACTTTGTTTTTCCCAAAGGGGATGACTATACATTTTTTGGCATTTAGTTTAAGGTCATGACTCCGGCACCAGTTGTCCGTTTCTGTGAGGCCTTTTTGAAGGATGTATGTGTCCACTGGTGTATCAACTATGGCACCTAGTTTGCAGTCATCTGTGAACTTTGTGAGCCACAACCCTCCCATGTTTGCTTTAACATCTGAGAAATAAATGCCGAACAAGAGGGGTCCCAGGACAGATCCCTGTGGGACACCACTTCTGACTGGCTTTGAGTCTGACATTGCTCCAGCGATTTTAACTTTATGGGTTCTGTCCTTTAGCCAGTTTGCAACCCATCTAGTGACATAAGGGTTTACATTTAAGCTGTTGAGCTTATCTATGATGCCTGAGTGGGGTATTGTGTTGAAGGCCTTAGCCAAGTCCAGGTAGGCTGTATGGACTGCTTTGCCCTCATCAATGGCTCTAGTGACTGTTTCAAAAAAGTCAACCAGGTTCAAAAGGCAGGATCTGCCCTTTACAAAGCCGAACTGGGTGGGGTCAAGTGGCTGTAGGTCCCCAATGTCTCTGTTTATGAGTTCCATAATGATTCTTTCCATAGCTTTGCAGACTAGGCTGGTTAAGCTTATGGGGTGGTAGTTCCCAGGGTCTGTAGAGGTACCCCCTTTGTGGAGTGGGACCACTGTTGCTGTACGCCAGTGTTCAGGTACATATCCTGTAGTAAGGCTAAGGTTAAATAGCATTTTTATGTGCGGGTTTAGCTCCTCTTGGAGTTCACGTAGCATGCAACCCGGGATACCGTCAGGTCCCATTGATGCTGTGTTTTAGCTTTGCTGAGGGGCTCTCACCTGGACATCTGAGATGACAGGGAGATTACATTCAGCTGGGATAAGTATTTCTTCTTTTGGGGGTGAGGGAGGGGAGAAATTTGCACTGAACCTGTCAGCCAAAATGTTGGCAATATCTGTGGGTTCAGTGTATTTTTTGTTGTTGTAAACTAACCCTGAGCATATCTGAGGGTTTCCGCCCAGGTTTCTAACATAGCTGAAGAAGGCTTTGTGGTTATCTTTAGTGTCCTTAGTGATTTTTCTCTCAAAGTTGGCCTTGGATGTTTTTATGAGAGAACGTAGTTTTCTGCTGTTATTGATCAGAGATGTCTTCCCTTTATGGGATTTTGCTCTGTCGTGCAGTAGCTTCCTTCTTTTGTTATACAATTTGTTAATGGCTGAGGTCCACCAGATGGGATGCTTGCCTTTGGTGGAGAGGGACTTGGATTTATTTGGGATTGCATGATCCATGCATTCTTGGAGATGTCCATAGAAAGCATTTGTGAAGGATTCAGCATTGTGGGATGTGGTATCCACTGGCCCAGTGGGCTTAAAGGATACCATCTCAGTCTTAAGAAGAGTGAAGTCTGCTTTTGAGAAGTTTTTCACTGTGGTCTTTTGTGCTGGGGGTGGAGGTGGGATATGTATATCCAGGGTGATTAGTTTGTGGTCAGATCTCACTAGTGAGGGGTATACCTCTGGTGTGGAGCATTTTGTCCCCATGTTTGTGATGATCAGGTCTAGTATATTATCTCCCCTAGTGGGAGAGGTGACTAGTTGTTCCAGTGTATTTGAATTTATGAATTCCAGGAACCTTTGGGCTAGGCTGTTAGGGCTAGAATAATGTACCCAATCTATGTTAGGGTAGTTGAAGTCTCCCAGTATGATGGTATTTTGTGATACATTCATATCCTCCAATGTCTTCAGGAAGGCTGAGTGTGTTTCCTGAGATTGGGAGGGTGGTCTGTAACATGCTACCAGTTGTATAGCAGTTTTGCCTATGGTTAGTTGCACCTGTATGGTCTCCGATGCTTCATGTGTTGCTACTAACCTGGAGGTGTGGGTGTCCTTGATGAATATGGACACTCCCCCTCCCTTTGTGGTTCGGCCCGGGTTTTGGGGCCGAAAAGCATGATACGAGGTATATCCTGGTAGCGCTGGGTGCTCTCAGGAGCCTTGAACCAGGTTTCAGTTACTGCACAGACGTCGATGTTCTCCATACTGAGGAGTGCATCGAGTGCCTGCATCTTGAGATTTAGACTTCTGGCGTTGAGCAGCATTACCCTTAGTTTTTTTCCATTTTTGTTATCTAAGGAGGTGGGTTTGTCTTTTGAGCCTTGCCTAAAAAAGGCACTATTGGGGTGGCAAGAGCCTTAGCCAATATCCGGAAGCCCAGTGATGACAGGTGCAAGCCGTCCCTTGCGAAGCAGCATGGCTTGTCCAACATGGCATCCCAGGCAGACAGACATTGGATCCCCTTAGAATGACACCAGTACTTGAGCCAATTATTAAAGCTGATCATCTTGTCTTTGTATTGTGGCATCATTCTTGGTGAGGGCAAGATGCTGCTCAGGGTCAGGGTCATACAAGCCTGGGCTACATAATCAGAGAGCTCCTCTATGTCTCTTTTCATGTAGTCCAGGGAGGTACGTCTCAGGTCATTCACGCCAGCATGGACAATGATGGAGTCATATTTGTACTTGCTTTGGAGTGACCTGAGTGTGTGTGTTATGTGGCGGATCCTAGCTCCCGATAGGCAGCTCACAGTCACCCTCTCCTTGTTCAGCCTGGTAAGTGGGACATCAGTGTGTCTGACTATAGAGTCACCTATTACTAGTGTATCAGGCATGGTGTTTGGCCTTAAGGGCTGTGATTGATTGACACACTGATTTATTGAAGTATGTGTTGCATGTGTTTTGTTTTGAGGTGGTGGATTTTTGGATGTCTGCTTAGGGAGTCTCTGTTGTTTTGGTAAGTTTTTTTATTAGAGCCTCCAAGTATGTCTTTGTGTTTTTATGTGTTTGGTTTGCAGTTGTGGTAGGTCTATGTGGGACTGGGTTTGCTGTGTGTGTGTGGTTACAATCTCCTCCTGTCTGGTCATGCCAGCCCTGAGTTGAGAGAGTTCAGCCTCCAGTTTGGCTATATAGTTGCATCTCTCACATGTATTTGTGTTTGTTGGGAGGAGGAGAGGGTTGTCTGTGTACATGAGACAATTGTAGCATTGTCTCAAGATACCCAGATTAACCAGCTGAACTGGAGAGGACGCCAGTACCCTACAACTCGACATGCTAGAACAGTATAAAGGAGTGCTGTGCCTTTAAGGGAAGTGGATATTCACATGGGTGGTAGGTGGATATAGTGCTTACTTAGTATAAGAGTGCTTACTTAGTAGAGAAGTTTTAAGAACAAGTTCTAGGCTTATAATATAGCGAGTAGTCTGATTATACTAAGAGTAGAGCTTCCTTAAGGGAAAATTTGAAGAGCAGACTTGGCGGAGCCAGAAGAGGTTTAACCTTGTTTAACCGGCGCTATGCGACAACCATAAAGCCGTGCAAACTGGGATTTTAAACAGGGAACTTCAAAAGAGCTAGAAATGGTCCAAAACAACCAATTACTACAGCTCTTGTACTGAGGTCACTTCCTACAGGGACAGGTAGGCTGCTCAAGGCTCCCCACTCCCACTGGTGAGCAAAGAAACTTCCTTCTATCCAAGTAAGGTAATGGACAACACAGGAACTACACCACAGCCCAGAATACAGCAAAGCCTGTAAACTGGTCTAAACTAGTCGAGGAGCGGCGGGAAAACAAGGATTATTTTTTTGTTTTTAGATAGAAATACACAGAAAATGCAGAAACAGTAATAAATCAGTTACGCAGGCTAGCACACTTTAGTGGGCAGCCTCAACAGTTAAATTAAACAAGCAAGCAACAAACTTTCGATCAAATTCGACTAAAATGTAACTTTTAAATGCAGATATTAAATAATGCAGCAAACAGCTAAAAAACAGTTTAAGCTTGTTTAGGGTAAGCTAGAGAAGGTATTTCAAGTAAAAAAACAGCAAAGATACTTAAATCCAGAAAGTAGTCGCTTTTCTGAGTTCTCTGTAGCTAGGACCACTCTGCAGGACCACGAGGAGCTTGTCTGAGTAGTATACCCAGAAAAAAATGCCCAGAGGCGGATTTTAAACAGGGAACTTCAAAAGTGCTAGAAATGGTCCAAAACAACCAATTACTACAGCTCTTGTGCTGAGGTCACTTCCTACAGGGACAGGTAGGCTGCTCAAGGCTCCCCACTCCCACTGGTGAGCAAAGAAACTTCCTTCTATCCAAGTAAGGTAATGGACAACACAGGAACTACACCACAGCCCAGAACACAGCAAAGCTTGTAAACTGGTCTAAACTAGTCGAGGAGAGGCGGGAAAACAAGGATTATTTTTTTGTTTATTTTGTTTTTAGATAGAAACACACAGAAAATGCAGAAACAGTAATAAATCAGTTACACTGGCTAGCACATTTTAGTGGGCAGCCTCAACAGTTAAATTAAACAAACAAACCACAAACTTTCAATCAAATTCGACTAAAATGTAACTTTTAAGTGCAGATATTAAATAATGCAGCAAACAGCTAAAAAACAGTTTAAGCTTGTTTAGGGTAAGCTAGAGAAGGTATTTCAAGTAAAAAAACAGCAAAGATACTTAAATCCAGAAAGTAGTCGCTTTTCTGAGTTCTCTGTAGCTAGGACCACTCTGCAGGACCACTAGGAGCTTGTCTGAGTAGTATAGCCAGAGAAAAACGCCCAGAGGCGGATTTTAAACAGGGAACTTCAAAAGAGTTAGAAATTTGGTGACCATTAGTACTTTTAAGAGGTATGACTGTGTGAATCCTTGATGCTTGAGGCCTATGACTTGATACAGGACACATATAGTCACATAAGTCTCTACTGTCATGTGTTAAAGTTATTTCTGTACAAATCATTCACCTTTTGCATTACCAAGTAATAACATGCAAGGATATGACATTCATTCATATTATTACACAATACACTCCAGGTTCAACACTAACCCTGTAAATCTAGCAGTTGTAACAGTTTTAGTTCAGGGCTGACTCTGTCTAATGTTAGCAGTACTCAGCCATTACATTGGTAGGTAAGGTTGTGAACATAGCCTCGCATCAATGTTACTATATGTATGTATGTATGTAGGAGGAAGGTTTTCTCCACTTAGCTGATGAGTAAGTTTGCTATGCACTGCCTCACAGCCAGTGAGAGGGCATATTGAGCATATCTATGTCTGCTTACACTCACAGGAGGTTCTGGTTCCCCTTTGACTCCTCACCTGCTTATGGATGTTTGGTAATGGGAAGTGTGCCCCTTCCCCTTGTTGATCCTGCTGAAGCTGCTTTCTCGGGATGATGCTGTGTAGCACGGTACATAAGGTGAATATTTCAGTGCATGTATGTGGATTGTATTGCAGTACTCCCCCAGATGTATCTAGGTACTGGAACTGTGACTTCAGCAGCCTAAACACACACTCTGTGATATTTCTGGTTTTAATGTGCCTCACTATGGCATTCTTCAGTGAGTGTGTGTGCATTTCTGATGGTCATCATCAATCATGCTTCCAGTGCAAAACCTAAATGCCCCAGTAAATGACTCTGTGGAATACCACCCTAGTGAATATGTGATACAGTTGGGATGTGTGCCAGATAAGTCATGGTAACTGTCTGGGTTGCCAGCACACATACTCAAGATGATTCCCTTGGCATTACACACAACTTGGCAGTTAATAGAGTGGAAGGCCTTTCTATGTATGTACAGCCTTCTCTGTTCCCCAGGTGGTGCCTTAATTTCTATATATGTACAATCTATGGCACCCAGTACTTCAGGGTAGTGTGCTACAGGGTAGAACCCTGCATATCTGTGGCCCTGTCTTCTGGAGCATGGGGAAAATATATGTGGTCACTGGCATGTTGGACATTGTATTCAGGAAATTATGGAGGATCCTGGATGCTGATGCCTGTGACACCCCAGCATGCTCCCTGTTGGTCTCTGAAAGATTTGTATAGCTAAAATTCTAAGTGTTACACATACCTTTTTCCCCACTGGTATGGGTTCCCCTTGGTTTGCTCTGGGTCTGAGTTTAGGGCAACAGAGAATGCAGAGTTCCTGAAGTTTCTCTCTATCTTCCCCGTAGCCTTCTACAATTTCCATGTGTTGCAAGTTGTGATGAGTTAACTGGGGTCTGAAAACTCTCGTCCTTCTTGGCTTTGGTCTATTAGCAGCAGCAGCAGCAGCATAGACTTCAGTCTGTTGTACATGCACACGAATTAAAGCAACAGCAGCCCCTAATCATCTTTCTGTGTAGACTCCTTTCCATGACTGTATTCCAATAGGTTTTGGAATTTGCAGGGAAAAACATCCTGAGTCTACACGGTTTTTTATAGCTTTTTGAATAGCTCCTCCATTTTGGATTAGTTGATATGTATACAATTCAGCTGCCTCTGCTATAATTAGAATGCCACAGTTTTTACCTTGTTTGCTTACTGAAATCAAAATAGCACACAGTATAAACAGACCATGTAGGGTTTATTGAGTCTGGCTGCATATTCTAAATTATTAGAATAATTATGAATGTACGTCTATGTCAGTACTCTTATCTTTGTCTTTCTCTCTTCCCTCTCTTCCCTCTCTCATGCACACACGCAGACACGCACACGTGTGTGTGCTCATGAGCACTCAGCAAAAAAAAAATTATTTAGGAAATGAGACAATGAGAAAAAAAATGCTATTTACCTTGTTCTTCCTCATACTGGTATGTAATTACCAGATCACATGTAGTATAAAAGTCCGGTGTTCCAGTGTTTTGACAAAAATCCAGTGAAAGCAAATTGTTGAAAAGCTTAAGTTAAAGCAAAGTTGTATAGGGCAGAAAGCTTATATAAAACTATGTCTAAAATATATGCAGTTTCCAGCAGCATGCAAACCAGCAAAGGAAATAAAACCAGAAGAAGTCTAAATGCATGTATATCAAAGATTATCTATTGAAGAGCAGTACACATTTTACAATATACAATAGATTCTAAAATATGAAACATATACTCTGAAACTATCTCAATTAAAAATATAAATGTTGTCAATTTGATTAGAATTCTTAGTTCTTAATCTGTACATAAAGATGGTAATTATCACTAAACCTGTAACATCTTCTCACATCACTGCTGCCTAATTAATGGCTACATTATGCACCCCGGGATTCATGAAGCTTGGCGTAAGGCCAGCAGTAGGCTTGCGCTGACAGTGCGGCGGGAAGATGGTGCAGTAGTGCCAAATGCATATTAATGAAGGCGCACTGCTGCCACAGCCACGTGCATAGGAAAGGAGCGCGAGTGCATAGGGCGTGTTGAAGTGCCACACGGAGGCGTGGAAATGCCAGCTGTCGATGCGCAACCTAAAATGCTTGCATATAACAACTTGCAAGATAGTAATCACATCTGTCAGTGTCCGTGGATACTGAAACGTATGCAAAGCATGCAAGATAGTTCCTGCGAACACAAAATGAAGAAGCAAACACAAATGCACGGTAGGGAATAACGGGTCCCTATCCCGCGAACAAATGACGTGGAAAACCGTGTGCCCATAGTCCAACGCAGTGTAGATAGCTATACCAAGTGGAAGTGAAACGCATCATATGTTAGCGCGCCACCAGTAGGTACATCCAGCCCAATGGTTAGGGTCACCAGCTGACCCATAATGTGAGGGAGGGTACACAGCTGGGCAGATTTGTCCATAACAAAATACACGATAAATGTACATATCTAGCGACCGTATGTCCGAATCATATCCCACAAGGCATCTAATAGTCACATACAAAAGGTATGTCCATATTTCACATACTAAATGTGACAGGAAATAGAATAAGCATGTAAACGAAACAGAAGGAGCATATAAACTGCTACAACAATAATGCAACATGTAGGCTGAAAGGAACAGTATTATCCGTACCATCGACTGTGGGTACGTGCTGTCCAGTACAGTCAGATATGTGTACAGAATATATCCCATCCTGGACATAGGAAAAGGTGGCATCCTACCAATGATTAGAACAGTCTGCCAAAATCCGCACATCAGCAGTACAAGCCGAACTTGTCAGGATGTGTCACAGTTGAACGGGTATTACCCGGGTATACCAACCATGTAATGAAAGTTAAATATGGGCGTGTACCTATGTGCATGAGGTATAGCATATGGAAAGCAAACATGGCAGGGTAGTCCACACAACCATACAGGTACCTGACATATGTAGGGTATTCAATGTGTTACTCTGGCCGTGTCATGGGCCAACAACCAAAGCAGTGATGTATGGGGTGTGAGGAATATGTGTGTATGGGGAGATGGGTAATGGTACAATCCTCCAAGGCGATACTGTGTCGTATGCAGAATAGGTGAATCAGAGATGTATGAGGGAGCAGCGGTGAAGCAGAAAGAAACACAAAAACATGTATAAACATCTGCAATACAACCAGACAGGCCATACTGTAGAACACAATCCCATAAACATATGACTATTGAAATGTGAGATACAAATGTATAGACATGTCACCGGCACATACCCACAGATTGGTCCTGATGGAAATGGCCATATCAAATTCAACACACCTGGATGCATAATGAACTACCCAGCATCCCTTCCACATCACACAACCCGCTCCCTTACCTGAACATCCACCAAATCCAGCCATACTTGGCCTACTGGTTTGGTGCAGCCACATCTACACATTGTGACCACTACGCATATGTAGTAGGTAGTGTCACCCTAGGCAGTTGCAGGATTGCACACTATGTATCCCTTGCATGTAAAACCCCCAGCACATTTTCATAACTTAGAAGAATGTTCAGTATTTGTCTTGTTTTGGTCTTGTTCAATTTTTGGGATATCCCTCATGGGATAAGTAACCTGAGTAAACATTAGAATGGAAGACATGCAGTCCAGTCATGTAGATATCTGGACACAAGTTGGAATGTGCATTAGTGGTGCGCAACACTGTCCAGCCCTAGATGGTCATGCATAACCTACTACCCAGGATCAAACACCTGCCCGTGACGCACGTGTCCCGACACGAATAAGCGAGAGAATATATTGCCCACATTCGCATAGTGGCACATGGTATAAGGGTGATGAAGGCACTGACGTAAACAGGATACCCCTGATCCACTGTGTGAGGGACAATTAATGTGTGTGTAGGTGTGACCTGACCAACAATGGTACAATGCCAAATGCCCTGTGATCGTACGAAATAACTATGCACCATACTGCATGTAACAGTTGCCTAAAGCAGTCACATCAGGATAGAATAAACTTAATTCGTACAAGAAACAGACAAACAACAAAAGTGCCAAAGGTATAAGGCTCACAGCTAAGAAACAAATGAATGTTCTAAACCTGCACTGACCGTGGTTATGTGTTGGCCCAAACAATCTGGTGTCCGCAATAGGGTTATCATCTGTCCCACTTTGCGAGGGACATTCCATCGTTGGACAGTTGTGTCCTGACAAAATACATTACAAATGGCAAATGTCCTGGGATTGTAGGACATAATTATGTCCCATATGTTATGTAATAGTTGCAGAAAATAATTATTGCAGTATCTACAATAGCTAAATGTTACAAGAAACAGAATAAGCAACTAAACCGCTACAACAATAGACTTTTATGTAGGCAAATAAGTAAAGTTCTATCTGTTGTACTGACCGTGGGTATGTGTCGGCTTGTAAAATCTGATGTGTGTTCCAAAAATGTCCCATCTTGGCCATTTGAAAAGTTGCCAACCCTAGTCCCCAGAATACATCCCAACCTGTACATATGACAATGTCAACGATACCAATGGTCAGAGCATTCGCACAATAACTGGCCAGACCCTTAAAATCTCACAAAGCCAGTGACCTTTGGGGGAAAGGTGTTGAATGAGAATGACTACTTACAACAATGAAGAGTAATAGACGCATTTAACTGCAGACAAGTAGTAGTATTATGAATCTGTCAACACGTTCCAAGTTAATAGTACTAATATGGTAGAAGTGTCCGTGATTGTCCCTGAGTTGTCATAGCCTTGTCTCTGTCACTGTAGACACGAGTCCCCGAGTATCAGGGAGGTCCGTACACAGAAGTACACCAACCAACTGTCCCATCTGTTGACAGGACTATTGCATACCTGTAGTGAATTTATAACAGATATCCAGAATAATATTCATTGTATGTATAAATGAATGAAATAGCCAAATGGGATGGGATGGGAAGGGAAACCACCACCCCCCCCAACCTGCATTATGTAGTGGAACCACTCCCCGCCCTAAATTATGTAGTGCCAACCCAATAATGTGGTCAGAGGTACCCAAACACCTACGTCTGTAAACAAAGGTAGAATGTTAAACTCTGGACTAACTCTGTCCATGTGCTACATCTGATCTTTGAACAGCACCAGGGCAGTGCTAGTCACCAGTTGGCCGAGCCTAAACCCAGACCAACACATGAACACCCTGACAATCAAATATGCGAATGTGCAATGACTATAAGCGTAGGAGTTATGAATATCCTTGGAGTGAGTAGACTTGCAGCATGGGTCCAGAGCAGTAGGAAACAGGGAATGTCCTAATTGTAGTACTGCGGTTTTCCCAGCAGGAGAATGGATGCCTGTTGTGTAAGGGAAGAGGTGAGGCATATGTCAGAGTAGCTATGAACCATATAGGTATACATATAAATGAGCCAGAACACCAATAGTGTAGTGGTTACAGCATCCGCCCAATGTAAAGGCATTCCCGGTACAAGTACGACTATAGCACATATTAATTGTGTAATGAATGCCTCTGTGCTGTAAAGCCAACATTTATACATGTAAAGGTGACCGCGTTCGCATGGGTCCATTAACGGGATTCCATCAAAGTGGTACTGTCATAAGGAATAAGGCACATGTAATCCCAAAGACGTGCCTGTAAACATATGTAACTCAGAATAAGTAGATGCAAGTGGGCCTGCGCGGGTGTATGCAGCTATTAGCATAGCAAATGTATGTTGTCTTGTACCGCTTTACTTTTATATATATAGTTAGATGTGTGTATAGATAAATATCCACAGACATAACAGAAATATGCAATTATATATCTACATATGTATCTATATATACACATATAAATATATATATATATATATATATATATATATATATATATATATATATATATATATATATATATATATATATATATATATATATATATATATATATATATATATATATATATATATATATATATATATATATATATATATATATATATATATATATATATATATATATATATATATATATATATATATATATATATATATATATATATATATATATATATATATATAAATATATATATATATATATATATATATGTTAGGAACGCTGAAAGATGAAAGTAAACTTAAGGGTTGTGAAGGGAATCCAGAGCAAGTTAGGAATTATGAAGTGCTCATAGCATATGACACATAAAGCTGCACAAGTGTGAGTAGAGTACCGCTCTCCACACCAGAGGCAGGGCTATACCAGTGGCCATAACATCGTTGAAGTGCTATGTCAACATTGTAAACAGACAGAATGTAGGACATGTTGCGACCACCTACACTTGTAACCTGCAAATCGTTCGTAATCCATCACACCAGGAAAGGCACGTATGTGCATATATGAATGGATGGTGAGCCTGTGAATATACGAGGCGGTACAAAATGTGTGTAGGGTCCCAACACTCATGAGAGGGCAATGTGTAAAGGTGTGTCATGGCTGTGATATCAGGTGTATAAAGGCTGTTATGCGGGGAAACTCAACACGGGTGTGCAGGAGAAACTATGGATATGAGAGTATGGACACAGGAGTGATAGGGTATGTTGCGCCGGGTGCAATGGAGTGGCCCATGGAGGTCAGCTAGTACGTAGGTGTGATTCCCAGATAGAGAATCGTTTGCATGGAGACATGCGTGAATGGGCGTATCGTTGTCGGACGTTGTGCGTCAGGTCTGGAAGCCTGGCACGTAAAACCTATATGCCACCCATGAGCGGAACAGAGTTCTGCTGTGACAACCCCATACTGGGAAAAGCAGAAAGACACAACTACATGAAGACAACAATTTGTCGACGTACAGTCACAGTAACACAAACACACATCATATCAACAGTAATAATATGAATGTGCACAGAAACAAACACAGTAGCAGGACAAATAGGCTGCGTATATGAGGAATAGGTCAAATGACACTATCGCATCACAGTTAGCAGCGGCACCCCAGACATGAAAAATGTGCAACATCTGTCCGCTGCATAATGTGCAATATACTGAGCACAAGTTCACCGGAGTGAAGTGTCAGTGTCAGAATGACTAAGGGAATAGTATGCTGTTGAAGCAGGGATAAAACCAATACGCATGTGTAAGTGTCCATGTCCGGGAAATGTATAGGTTAATGGACACACAGATGTATATATAGTTAAAAACATATATATACATATAGCTATATTAATTTACATACACATATATATATATATATATATATATATATATATATATATATATATATATATATATATATATATATATATATATATATATATACACACACACACACACACACACAAGGATATACTACAGATATATATAGATAGATATATATATACACAAACAACAGGTAGTGATATATACACATACACACAAAACAAACTATATATGTCAGTGTAGATATACACATTTACATAAATAGGTTACTTCACAGCAATTAGGGGTAACATATTTACAGCCTGGGTATATGTGACTGGGAGGTCCAATAAAGAAACGTTGTACCCCCCACATCACCCAGCTAGGCCGGACAGACATACAGACAGGCAATGCAGATCAATACACTGCCGCTGTCCAAAACACCGGTAGGAAAGGACCAGTGGGAGAGTTCTGCAAGGTCTACACTTTAAACATGGATAACGGTGTCCCTTGCGGGACCCCAAAAATTCAGGGTTTCTAAGAATCTGCTGACATTGATATGAGCAGGATGTAGGTGTACATGGAACAGTAGGTTGTGCAAGTGTGATAATACATGGGTTGACAAAACGTACAACGTGTCCCGAGATGGGGAGAGTGGGCAATGTGTAGGGGTGTGCTCATACCCCAGCTGCGCTCGCAGTAAGTATTTGTCATGACTGCTGTAGAGGGGTGCCAGGTAGGTGGACCATGGGTATGCATTAATGGGCTTAAGTGTGCAGGTGCTGGTTGGCAGAGATGTAGTAGGCCCGCCCACTGGAAGTCATTAATATTCCTATGTGGGCATAGCATACGCCTACACCTCACAAACCTGAAGAGCACATCTACCGGATAGTTTGTAAACCATCAGGGAATACATAGAGACCTACACAGTGACGTGTACCCGATTAGCATGGACGTCCATAGTTATGCATCAGAATGTAACAAAGTCCAACTAAACACTGCCAGAACTACTGATATTAGGTGAACAGGTGGTGGAATACAGGTAATGACAGATGACAACATGTATGAGTCATAAGCGGCATGTACCTCGACAAACATGAATGAATACATATGTTCTGTGACTGTGAATGTGTCTGGTTAACAGAACCAATCATCTAAATGTGTCCCGCAGGGTGTTATGCATTGTTCCTGATACAATGTTCATTCACACCCATTGGTATGTGAGTTCTGCTACTGATGGAAAGTGCATAAGTTGCTGACCACCTCAGGTAGATGATAGCATAATAGAAGAGGTTCAACACCCGTACGCATGCGAGGCCATCCGTCTGGGCAGTTGTGTCTTGCAAAGTGACAGTTATGGCACATGGCCTGTGAGTTCAGGAATGGAGGATAATTAGTGTGTGTAGTGGTGTCAGACATCAATTTGTTGTATCACTAACAGCTACATGTAATAGGAAACAGTATTATCAATTATAATGCTACATGAATAACCTTAACGTATGCAAACCATGGAAGTTGTCTGTTTACTACTGGCTGTGGGTCAGACCTCTCAACCAATTGGGGACAAATTTCAACAGAATCAGGGACAAGTCAAGAAAAACTCAAGGACAATCAGGGACACATTTAAAATATTAGAGCTATTAACTGGAAACATTGACAGAATCAGAGCATATGAATTAATACACATTTTCTGAAGTAAATGAAGTTTGTAACTCTTAATTATTGTCATTATCCATGAAGTGTAATTCACCACATTTCCTCCAAAAGTCACTAGTTTTAGGAGGGATTAAGAAGGACAGAGTTAAAATTTGAGTCAAAATCAGGGACGTCCCTGAAAATCAGGGACAGTTGAGAGGTATGCTGTGGGTATGTGTTGCCTTGACACATGTGATAGCTCTATATATAGGGTCTATAGGGCCACCACCAGTCTGAATGGCCAAAGTGGAACCTGCTCTGTAGAACTGTCAGATGTACCGGGGCAGAACATACTTACAGCCATGTATAGTACAGAAATATACATATCGGAACAAATCAAAGCGTAGTCTAGCAGCAGTATAGTTGCTTATGCTACTACATATGACATATTGACGTGTCAGGTATACAAGACCTGTAACAAGCAACCAGTACAGACACCTACAACATGAGAAGGTCCCCTAATCAGGACAGTTGCAATGGCTAGAGTATTGTCCATACCACTCAACTGTCCCTGAATGTGAGGTACGTCCCTGAGTTTGACTGAAAGTCTAACTGTGTCCTTCTTAATCCCTCCTAAACGTAGTGGGTGTTCAAGGAAAGGTGGTGAATTACACTTACTGACTAATGACAATAAGTAAGAGTTATAAACAACTGTTACTTCAGAATATGTGTATTAAGTCATATGCTCTGATTCTGTCAATGTGTCAAGTTAATAGCACTACTTTTGTAAAAGTGTCCCTGTTTTTCTTGACCTGTCCCTGATTCTGCAGAAATGTGTCCCCGATTGGTGAAGAGTTCTGGTATTGTCACATGTGATATGTGTGATGAGGGACTGTCCCATGCAAAGTTGGAAAGGTGTCACTCCTACATTTTCTCGTCGTGCAATCTGAAAGGTGGTCAACGTGCAGTAGGTATGTGGTAGCATGACTCGGCAGACTGCTGCGTTAACAAACTCAAGTCACATGTCAGCATTGCAGAGTATCGGTTCCCATGTATCAGGCAGATGGGAGTAGATCGTATGAGGAACACGCATAAAATATGATTACGTCACTGGACAGGCCGCCGAGTCCGTATAGTCGAACGGCTGCTGTTACAAAATGGTTACACATACCCAATACTGTAGTGATGTAGTCCGATGTAATACGCATCACAAGGGATCACACACACCCAGCGTGAGTGACAAATGTAAGCGGAAATGTCGGAGAGCGAGCAGCTGTAAGCATGTTTGTCTACCAGTATGCCAGTAGTGCACTGTCAAAGAAAAGTGGAGTCTAAACGTGCATAAGGTGCTGTGACCAGAGGTCAGCAGTGCTTAACACTGTGCAAACCCATGCACAACAGCTCCCACCTGCTGGACTGCGCCTTACCCGGTTTGTTTCCAAAAGTGTCAGCCTGTCCACAAACAAAGAACCGCCCTATACATGTGATGGTAGAAGTACCCTGCACACATATCTCATGTGAATTAACAATAGACCATGGCATATGTACAGACAATAGACAGCAAACACCATACAGCGCAGACATCCAACAGTATAGCAATGTACTGGCAGATATGTCCGGACCACTGGTGTGTGCATGCCTGGCCGTCCTGTATTTCAGTGTGTGAGCATGCCCAGTATGACTATTACGCATGTTGTAGACCGACAATACCATCATGTGTGTGAGCATGCAAAGTATGGTCAACTGTATTGCATGTGTCACATGTGCAGATAGTTAGTACTGTGTTGCTGACCTCTCCGTTCTACACAGACAGGTGACATGCTGTGTCTGCAGGGTAGCTAATGGTCATGTGGCATTGTCAGTTGCTACATGTCTGCATAGTGTGGGGGGACATGCTACCACAACCACAGTCCTACACAGCACCGTGGGTGGTGCACATGACTCTCACATGTGTAGGTGTGACGGGGGCACAGCCAACAGTTGTACACATCTGCTGCTACTGTACTGGTCTGCCGGGTACTCCATGTCAGTGTGTGGACCTACCTAAATTGCTGGTTGGAGGGATACCAGGGTATGTCAGTTCCCAGCATTAATTACCAGCACAGTGGTGTTGGACGTCCTAGCTTACACAACCTACATAAAACTGCCTGGCATGCTGTCGTCTGTGTGTGTCATAGGGGGTTGGTGTCAGTCATTGGGCATATCCATAGGCCATCGTATATCATTTGTCTGTATTGGTCCACATCTGTCCAGCTGCATGGAACGTGTGTGGGCTGTACGGACACACATGATGGTCAGCCCATAATCTGCAGTGGGTTAGGACACCCTGTGTACTACAGGCTACCATTGTGACCCCCGTATGTGCTACAGAGGGCATGGTGCCATTATGGATTTGTACTGTCTGCTGCCCTAACATTTGTCCACCACAATCACTTGTATGCTCACATACATACCATAGCAATGGGTAATTACACATTCTAATACAACTGCCACTTGTTAGGTCAATAGACATACCCTGGGTGTGCTCCGGACTTGAGGATGGTGCTGGAGTGCTGCCTATGTTGGATGCACACAGTGCACCTCCCATACATGGCCGAGCACAGGTACTGTCATGTTTGGCATCCATTGTACTGTGTGCAGGTCAGAGAGGGGAAATCTGTGGGTACCTACTGTGTCAGTGCATATGCCTTGTGTTGCCTCTTTACCAAGGGCAGGTCATACTGTGCATGGGCTTTTGCCGACTGTGCCCTACTCAGGTAGTTCCTTCATCAAGTCACACTGTGCCTGTACAGGCCTTGGCAGTGGTGTTGGGCTGTGTGGCCCTGCCCCATGCTGTCCCTGCTGCAACTGTTACTGCAGGATAACATTGTGTAGCATAGCAAATACCATAACAACTTGTATGCATGTAGCTTGTGAATACTGCAGATCTCCAACGGATGTGTCCGGATACCAGAACTATGAACTGAGCATCCCAAACACATGCACAAGTATATGTCTTGCTTGTGCATCCGCCTCAGTATGGTGTGAGTGTTCAGGTGTGTGTGCATTGCTGATGGGTGTTATCAGCCACTACACCAGTGTTTACCTAGCATACCCCACTAGGAGACTGTAGGGGATGTCCATATAGGCATTGGTGTGCTACAGCTGTGTCAGAAGCCATATATCGGATACATCATAGCTTCCAGGGCAAACAGCTCATACAATCAATCTCATGCCCTCGCCATCGCATATGGCCTAGCTGTTGGTGGGTATGCCCCTGCTCTGACTATAGGCCCTAACCTGCTCCCTGGGTGGTGCTACGTGTGCAGGCTATAGCACCCAGTACCCCAGGGTAGTCATCCATGGGGTTGAACAGATGCATATTGCTGGTCCACTAATCACATGTGTTGAGGACATGTACGTGCTCACTAGCATGTGTTGACATGGCATCTGTGAACTGGTGCAATACTCTGGATGCAGATGCCTGTGAGATACCCATGATATCCCCAGTTGTGCTGTGTGAGGTACCTGTGGCTAGTACACCTAGGCCAACACATCCCAGGGTATCCACTGTGATGCTTTTCCCTCAGCCTGTATGATGTGTTAGGCACAGATCAACAAGCTGCTGTAGGAAGTCTCTGTCCACCCCATAGTGCTCCAACATCCCCAGCCCATGTATCCCCTGGTAAGTCACCCTTGGTGTATAAAGTCTTATGTCACCCCTGTAAGGGTTGTTCAGCAGCATACACATCCTCACTGCCCCAGCCTCCTGCACATGTTGGTATATGTTGCCTGCTGCAGCCCGTGTCATTTGGTTGGACTGTGTTGTGAAATGTCCCTGCAGGTATACACCGGTGGTGTAGAGTGTGGACGAAACCTGTGTGTATGCTGCTTGCTCGCATTAACGTACTGTTCATGTGCGGGCTGGCCATGACATGTGCTGATTGTGCTGATCAACACCTCTTTGTGCAGCCTGTACACCCTGACTACCCCACCACTGCTGTCATCCCACACAACGTCACCAGGCAGGTATAGACACACCCCTAGCTTAGGTGTGCTAAGGCAGAAGCACTGCCGAGGCACAGTTCTACAATGTACGTACAGTATGCCTGACCTCCCTCCCATGCTGTCAACTATATTTGAGGCCTGCACCCGGCTGACTACACACATACACTCCAGGGACCAGCAGCACACCCTGGTGACAAATGTATTACACCATAGTCAACCTCATCTGCATAGTATAGTCTTCTAATGAATAGTTATATGACCCATACCGAACCTCCAACATATTAACCACTGCTCAGTGTCGCTCAGATCCATACACAACTGGCAACAGGTGCCTTACCATCACCATATTCGATATCCCATGGTCTTCCCAGCAACAAAATAACCGGTGTCTACACGACTACAACTCGTGGCCCTGCATACCACAGACGATGTGCATTACCACCACGCCATGGCAGATATACATAGATCCCAGGTTATCATGTACAGATCATCCGGCACAAACATTCAATAGTGCTGATGTCCCCAGACATATGTTCACATCTATGTCCACCACTACATCTACATATGTCATATATATTATTTGTATACATATATACATGGACATATATATATATATATATATATATATATATATATATATATATATATATATATATATATATATGTATACATACACACATATACATGTACCCACATATGTAGATATGGCATTTATATCACAACAGCAGACCACCTGACAGCAATGCATTAGACAGGAATGGAAAGGAAACTACATGTGCCACCTGCATCATGTAGTGTTGTTACCATCAAGACACGTGTGTTATGTTGCTTCACACGGGTCAGACCGTATCAAGGGTAAGAGTAGGGCTGCTGACAGTTACTCACCAGACCTACTGGTGAATGTATGTGTTGACAACCCAGTGTCTTGGCAGAATATGCGGGCTGTGGACACTATATAGGTCAGCAACAAAACAAACTGAATACATCCCACAGCTAGCCACCCACAGATACCAACACATACGGTATAACTGCCAGACGCACACACCTTTCATGCCCTGGAATCGAGCATCTACCTGTCTAGTCTACCACATTACAGCATTATGCAGTAACAGAATGCGCTACCGAGTTACGGCATCACTGCCCTCCCACAGGCATACTTCTAGGCGGATGACATCATCCGCAAAGGCAAAGATGCCAAAAGAGAATGTGTGTGGAGTGAGCCATCTAAAAGCATTACTCTGTCCCCAGACAGCTGGAAGCACACACACACACTTGGCAGGGCTGGGATTTGAACATATAACTAACTACCTTATCACACTACAGCATTATGCAGTTACAGAACGCGCTACCAAGATTACTGAACACAGCACTCCCACAGGCATACTTCTAGGTGGATGACATCATCCGCAAAGGCAAAGACGCCGATAGGGAATGTATGTGGAGTGAGCTGTCTAAAAGCATTACTCTGTCCCCAGGCAGCTGGAAGCACACACACACTTGGCAGGGCTGGGAGTCGAACATACACCTGATTACCTTATCACACTACAGCATTATGCAGTTACAGAATGCGCTACCGAGATTACTGAACACAGTTCTCCCAGAGGCATACTTCTAGGTGGATGACATCATCTGCAAAGGCAAAGACGCCGATAGGGAATGTATGTGGAGTGAGCTGTCTAAAAGCATTACTCTGTCCCCAGGCAGCTGGAAGCACACACACACTTGGCAGGGCTGGGAGTCGAACATACACCTAACTACCTTATCACACTACAGCATTATGCAGTTACAGAACGCGTTACCGAGATTACTGAACACAGCTCTCCCAGAGGCATACTTCTAGGTGGATGACATCATCCGCATAGGCAAAGACGCCAATAGGGAATGCATGTGGGGTGAGCCCTGTAAAATCATTACTCTGTCCCCAGGCAGCTGGAAACACACACTGGGCAGGGCTGGGAGTCGAACATATACCTAAATACCTTATCACACTACAGCATTACGCAGTTACAGAATGCGCTGCCAAGACTACTGAACACAGCACTCCCAGAGGCATACTTCTAGGTGGATGACATCATCCGCAAAGGCAAAGACGCCGATAGGGAATGTATGTGGAGTGAGCCATCTAAAAGCATTACTCTGTCCCCAGGCAGCTGGAAAAAACACACACACACACACACACACACACACACACACAGGCACACATTTGGCAGGGCTGGAAGTTGAACATACACCTAACTACCTTATCACACTACAGCATTATGCAGTTACAGAACACGCTACCGAGATTACTGAACACAGCACTCCCAGAGGCATACTTCTAGGTGGATGACATCATCCACAAAGGCAAAGACGCCGATAGGGAATGTATGTGGAGTGAGCCATCTAAAAGCATTACTCTGTCCCCAGGGAGCTGGAAACACACACACACACACACACACACACACACACACACACACACACACACACTTGGCAGGGCTTGGAGTCGAAAATACACCTAACTACCTTATCACACTACAGCATTATGCAGTTACAGAATGCGCTACCGAGATTACTGAACACAGCACTCCCAGAGGCATACTTCTAGGTGGATGACATCATCCGCAAAGGCAAAGATGCCAATAGGGAATGTATAGAGAGTGAGCAGTCTAAAAGCATATTACTGTCCCAAGGTAGACGTGGACAAACACATGGCAGTGGTGTGAGCAGGACAACTGCCTATCTACGGAGCACATAGATATGGGACGCGCCACAGACAGTACACCCTTCATGACAGTCAACCAGTGTGTTCAATGTAGGCATCCATCGTGACGTGGAAAATGGACATCCGTTGCTTGGATGACCACCATCACTATACAGGATGTCAATGGCCATGCCCATACACAGAGGCACATCACCGACACAAAGTGTCACTGGGCATGCTCACACACTTAGTATCACACATCCGTTTGGAATGCACTGTGTGTCCATCTACACAACGGCGTACTGTGCATGCTCACACACTTAGCAGTTGCAAAGGGCCATCTTGCATGCACATGGATTCTAAACACGGAAGGGCACAGTTTGGAATGTACTGTGTGTCCATCTACACAACGGCGTACTGGGCATGCTAACACACTTAGCAGTTGCAAAGGGCCGTCTTGCATGCACACGGATTCTAAACATGGAAGGGCACAGTATGGTGTTACTGTCCCCACGTACATGAAGGCCACTCACATGTACTGACCAGTACACACTCAGGAGCCATCACAGATGTCTCAGGTGCAGATCACAGAGGTACATGCTGCAGTCTACTATGTAGCCCTCAGACATTACCATGTCATTGGACCAGCAACACACAGCCATATATTAGCACAACACCGTGTGACTCATGACCAGTGGACTGTACATAGGTCTACAGCAACTGTGCAGACTACACATGTACCGACAGGGTTTCATCATGTATTATGCATTGCAATGATACCACTGTACATAACCAGGTCAGCTCTCACATAACAGGGGCCCTGGGTCTTACACAGCTGTGACAGATGACTGTCGCTGTACACCAAAGAACACATGTTTGGATATGACATACATGTAATCGCAGTGGATATGTGCATGGACCACACACACACAAAACACATATGTACATAGCATAGCTTTTACTGTCCTCCATGCAGACAAGTGGCTACAGCAATCACACGCATGCAAATGGAAGATAGGTCCATGGCTGTTGAATGCTAACAGTACATGAGGTAGCAATGTTGACCGAGGACACATTCCCTCTGTACTAGTTACCCATGACACCCATCATATCATACAACAGTCCATGTGTTATGTATGTCATCACACATGTCCACCAATTGCAATGCATACAAACATGGCTACATGACAGGCATGTAGGACCAACACACATGTACAATTAGTAGTGTGCATGCATCTACCATGCATGTGCAGTAGCTGATGTATGTAACTCATCTGTGCCTAACTACAACATGCAGTTGCAATGCAGCCCCATCATTGACACCTGTATATGGTGAAATACTGACAGTACAGTAGGATGTACATCAGGTATGGATGGATGTGTGTACATAAAGTGGTGATCCACCTTTGCAGATGGATGTTTGCCGGGGATGGCTCACAGGTGTGTCACACGCCATCCTACCATTACATGTGCAAACAGTACGCTATGTTACTTGACAGTGAAGCCATAAAACCTACACAGTGGTCAGGTGTTACTGACTGTAAGTCACTTGACACCTGTAACACTTACATCCTCCTGTGTGCATATAGCAGCACAATTGCCAGAGGTAGCGTTGGTACACATAATGCGGCCAATACTGCTGCATGTCTGTCAGACGTATCATCATATAGCAGCTGTATCAGTCACAGTACTGCCATGTGTGTTTGCTTGTGTGACCATATATGCCACATATGGTGGGGAATACATCCCAATTGTTACACACCCCTGTACACTGTTGTCGAGATCTGTACATACTGCAGTGTGGAAAGCATGACGTAGGCAGGGGTGGTGTGTGTATCACACACATATCAGCTATCCATATGTGAATGACATTTGTGGACTCCACAGTTTGTGTGTGTGTGTGTGTGTGTGTGTGTGTGTGTGTGTGTGTGTGTGTGTGTGTGTGTGTGTGTGTGTGTGTATGGCTTTCTGGTGCATGGAGTGAGGGTGTATGCTACCATACAGAACACACAGGATCCCTAACCCCTCGTGGTGATGCAGTCTACTACCCTGTTGTTGCCATCTGTCTCAGTCGTACTGGCTACCTGTACATGTTCATTCTCTGTGTCGCGTCATGTGGGTGCACAGTACTGTGAGGGTCATAGGCAGGGGTCCTCACCTCAACACTATGGAGTGCGCGTTATAGTGTTGTTGACCCCATGAGTGTGGGCATGTTCCTGTAATGTGACAGGGTATTACTGCTACACAGTGATGCCTCATGCTATCAAGTGGCCTCTAACATTATCATCGGCCGGACCGCTGTATACAACCCCTGCACCATGTCAACATACCTGTGATGTGACCTGGTATGGATGTCACGTCTCTAGCCACTGTAGCCTATTAAACAGCCCACATGCTTCTGGATCAGTATATGTGTGGACATCTGTGGTATGTTAGCCTTTGCAACAGTCAGGTTGAGGCTACGTATAGCATGCTGATATTGCCATACATGCCTGTGAGTACTCCACAGTTACACATGGGAGACTGCAAGCACTGCTACCTGTAGGCACATGCAAGTAGACCATAAGGAGGGAACCAGGGCATCATTACCAACATGCTGTTACTGTTGTTACAGAGACACATATTGTGAACATATAACAATGCATGATAAACCTGTACTACATGGTATGTCTGGTGTGTGCCAACAGTACACAACTAATGTAATATACACTTATCTCACTATTCTGTTCACCCTGTGCATCAGACCATTTGAGCATGTCCCTGCACCGATGGTGTGAATGACAGGGATGCGGCACAGGCTTCATCATATGCATAGGGTGATAATGTTTGCCAGGGGCATAGGCTGCACCAATGGATGACATCATGTGTGTGGGTAAGGGCCAGTGATCTGATTGGACATGTCTGGTCATTATGCATGTGGGTGTTGCAGTGCCCAACAGATGTGTTTGCCATGTGCGTATATGTGTGCACACAGTTCTGCCTTTTGTGAGGCCTACACAAGGGTATTATTGACAGCTCCAGATTGTACAGACCAGGATGTGCAGCTCACTGTGTCCGGCCACGTGACCTGTGCCTGCCTGGGGTTGCACGGACACTACCAGGCGGAGGTACAGATTGGCTACTGTCTGATGACACATGTCCACTGGAACTGTGTCCCCACTGGGAATGTCTAGGGCCACGTCCACTTGGCCTGCTGTTTCCTGGTGTGGACAGCACAGCACCAGCTGCACTGCTACTGCTACCGGCAGTATGGGAGCGGGCATGTGAGGTGGCACGCTCACGTTGACCTGCACTAGGTGGTGTAGCTGGCCTACGTCCACGTGGCCTACACCTCACTTCTACCAGATGTTCCAGCACAGACAGCTCACGCTCGTGGATTGCCATGCCATGGTCAAGGATTCCGACCATGTCACCCAATCACCTGTCCAGAACATCAGCAATCTGCTGTTGAGCATTTGCCAATGCCTGGATGTTGTAATTTAGAGTACGGATAGCTGCCCTCTGAAGCATCTGCCCTTCTCTGTTCTGCCGTTCAGCACGTGCCCGTGCCGCCATTACAATCTGGAACATTCATCTGGTGATACCAGCTGCTGTGCTCTGTCCTGCAGGTGCATGTCTGCCAGAGGTACTCCTACGAGCAGCACTGGCCACATCTGCAGTCATTACACTGACACCATGGTGTGGAGACACACCTTCTGTAGCCACCACACGTTCCTCTTCCATGCTAACAGACGCTGACTGTCCTTCCTCTATGGCCACTGGTGATGCAGTACGTGTTGGCAGCAGAACTGTGTGCGAGGAAGAGATGGACATAGCTGGGATTGCAACCATTGCCACCAATTCAGTCCCTGTCAACCCTGCCTGTACCTCATGCATATGTTCATCACTGCTAGTATCTGTGGGGACACTAACATCAGATGGACCGCAGGAGGGTAATGCACCTACATCACCTGTAATGCAAAGAAAGACTCTAAATTACAATAGACACGCACACACACACACACACAGACACACACAGACACACACACACAGACACACACACACACACACACACACACACACACACACACACACACACACACACACACACACACACACACACACAGACACACACAGACACACACACACACACACACACACACACACACACACACACACACACACACACACACACAGACACACCATGCATGTGATTTGACAGACGGCATGCATATGATACAGCAGACAGCATGCAGCTTAGACATTAATAGTGTCAGTTAGCATACCTCCCTGGGTTGCACTCAACAGCAAGCAGGTGTCATATCAGTAGCCATGCAGTTCACACAATCATGGTAGTAAGCATGCATCCCCGTGATACACCATGTAGGCCAGAACAGGTTAACAGTACACATGGCTGACGTGACCTTGACATGTAATCTGCTGACGTGTGCATTAATATGCATACATGTCTGACACAATGGTGTCCTGACACATGTACAGCGTTGTAATGGGCATCACATTGCAGTGTTGTCTGTATGCCCTACAGATAGAATGCATGTTTAGCAAATGTGCATGAGCATGAAAGGGTAGTGTGAGCATTCTACATTGCTATACAGTGTGAAGTACAGACACTGTGCCATTGCATGGCATCATGAGGTGTCTATATTGCTATACAATGCATAAGATGCACACATTGCATAGCCATAATTGCATGCATACCCATGACATAACTGTGGATTGTGACCCACAATGCTGAGGTGTATACACACCAAACCATGCTGTGTCATGTGACAGGTCACTGGAAGACCTACAGATGACACCCCTGCACAACTACTACAGAGTCTTAGCTGCCTGGCAACCATGTCCACACGTGGCAGACTTGTCAATTCACCATGTCCCACATGATATTGATGTGCCACACACACGAGGTGCACAGCTAATGGTGATGTCCTATAGCAGCAAGGAAAATGTACAGTTTCTGTGGCCTGATGTGGTGTCAATGTCTGTGGAATCTGTACAGGTGACTACTGTCATGCTATGACACAGTCGTGATGTTCAACACATCTTATATGGTAAACTTAAGTGACACCTCCACTAGCTGTGCACAGGCTTTTAGGATGTCCAGTGTACCACATCAACTGTATAATCAGTCAACTAAGGCTATAATTGGATCATGTGTGGACAATGTGCAACAGGGTGTATACACATCACATCTACTGTGTGGCTACATGTCTCTGGCCATCACTCATGGCCATGTGTGAACATGTGTTGGCCAAATGTTTGTGATGGCCGTCTATCTCACATGTCTGTGTTGTCCCACATGACATACACCCATAGATGTCAGATATGTCACCATCCACAGGGCTATGCAGGCAACGGGTTGTATGTTTGGTATATGGGGTATGTGTTATGGGATAGTGTGACAATATTGCAGCCAGAACACTACGTGTCTGGGACATGTCAGATGCCACATCACAATGTGTGCACACATTACAGGGGCATATAACACAATGGTGACTCCTGTGGGCTGCACATATCCCAGCTCACTGTGTGGTACTGTTTGCGTATCACACATGTGTTGCTCTAATGTATATTACATATGCCTACATTGTACAACAGCTCCACCATTGTATGCACAGCTGTCCACACATGTAGCAATGACAGATATTGTGGTTTCATGTCGGTGTATCATTTCGTTTGTATATATTGCACATGTATAGCCAGTGTGAATGATGGGAGATGTGACCTGTATATTGTGACTGGACCAAACATCAAGTGTACAAGTGTTAACTAGCCACATGGTGAATAGATCTATGCTAAAACATGCCTGATACTGATGACAGTCTCACCTGCAACGGACTGATGTCTGTGTGGCACACCAGAGGTACCTGTATAGGGGTGACACAGCAGTTTGAACATTATCCATGACTGTATGACAGCCACAGGGTGCACTGTGCATGTTAACACATTCGCCTGTACAATAGCATATAGTATGCACATGTGTGCATACACAGGGTAGCATACTGTAGTATGCAGCATGTGTGTAAATATACCTTGCATATGATGTTACATTACATAATGTACAGTGACACATGCAACTAAATGGGATATAATAGTCATATGTGCAGTACTGACTTACCAGGCAACTCCAGGCTCATTGGTTGGGGGACACCCAACTCCACGATGGCAGCTAGTGTTTGTGGATGCTGTTCTGAGGGTGTCCCCAGACTGGCCAGTAGCTCCTTGGTGTGTGTGAGTGGGGGCTGGGTTGGTGGCCCACCACCTGTTCCACCTTGTTCCCTGGCGATTGCAGTGGCACGCTGTTTTGCATGTCGTATCAAGTCCATGCAGTGTCTGCGCACCTGCTGGTAGGTGCAGTTATGGCCACCCACATCATTCACCCTCCTGCGAAGATCCTGCCACAGGTCATCACGCTGCTGGGCATGCTGTGGCACATGGCTGAACAACACCTCATAGTTCTCATGGAGGTATGGGATGAGGACATCATCCTCCTGGCAGCTGTATGCTGGCAGGTGTGAACGGGGCATTATCTGTAAGACATAATGATGGTGACAGGTCACAGTATCAGAGATGTACAGAGATACTGCTGCACATACATTTGTAGTAAATGTAGTACATCTGCACAGTTATCTTTGCAAATCATCATAACACTGACATGACTGACATGTTTGTGTCACACACATGTAACACCCGTTATGCATTGGATATCATCACCATATACGTGTGTCACCTCATTACATTATTCCTACTCCATGTGAATGCTGTCTTGATGTGGGCATATCTGTTTACCTGCACTGGTGTCCTTACCTATCAGAACATGCCTGGATGTGTCCACAGTAATGCTGTAGACTGTGATGCTGTGTATATGTCACATATCAACACATACACTGCATTAATGGACTTGAGCAGTGACAATGCACAAATACGCATGGAAACCTTTACATGCATGTGTTTTGCCATATACATCTACACAGCACTGTACAGCTGTTCAACATCCTGCCACGGATCGCCTGTGCTGGACATGTGATAGACATAGGACAATGGCTAGTCGGATGTCATTTGCAGGGATGGTTATCAACTATAGCATGTACAGGCAAGGTTTCCTTGCTGTATCCAACAGCCATTTTGCCACCACGAGGTGCATCAGTGCCACATTACTGATCCAGACAGTTGATAATACATCTACCATGCGGTCATCACACCATGCATGACAGAGATGACATGTGCAGCATTGATGGACAGGGCTGCATTGTATGGAGGGAGTATGTCACATGTATGGCACAGGGATCTGTCCAGCATGTGGCAATCCTAGTAGTACGACGATGGCTGTCCATGACGCATGTCTTTCAGATCAGGATATGTATGTGTAGCATGTCCAACATCATAGTGTAGCACATGTCTTTATGCAAGGTAGCCAGCATGCTGCATAGTGGAGGTGAGGATTGTGAAGGCTGGTATCACCCATCCACGCATGACCAATACCCCTTAAAGGTGATATGTGATCCAATATTGGTCACCCGAGTGCTGAGTATGCCTGTCCAATGATCTCCACGCTCCTGGATGGCACCCTGTCATGACATGGGTGTCTCGTATGACTACCTGAGAGGCCTGGAGACGTCACCAACTCAGGGAGGTGAACTGCACAGCACCATCCCTTACACAGTGTCTATAATGTTGACCGCAGCCTAGGTGGTAGTTAATGGGTAGAGGGATATTCACCTAGTGGTGACAATGCTGATATCATCTGTCAGAATGTGCACATATGTCACACACCTCACCCACAAAGCCCATTCTGTATGTTGTTCACAACACTGAGACAACTATTGCTCATAGGTCATGGCCATTCATATTCTTACATACACAGATGCCACACATTTGTCTGTGTGATATGGGCTACAATGAGGGGGGAGTACAACATATTAACCCTGTTTTTCTGTAGCTGCCACTGGTGTGATATGCACATGTCACTCTGACACCTTTTGTAGTGTTGATTCTGTCAACAGGCCACTGGTAGAACACTCCTGTGACATACGAAGGTACATGTAGTCAAACATCCATACTGCCATCTACATCTGTACTGCTAACATCTACATTGATAATGGTTAATGGACTTGCAGACCATACTCAGCAGGGTAATAGTGCGGTGCCTCCAATTATGACTGTCGTTACAACTTGTGGGTTGATATTATCCAACACCCTATCTGTATTGCATTTTCATGCTCAGCACTTGTTCAGAACTTATGAGCACTTCATGAGCTACTAATTAATATAGCACCAATTCCACACCATTTCTCACAAGTACACTGTCTGTCCTTACATTTCCAGCTTGCTTACAGTACAACAGCTGTTGTGCACACGTAACTCACATATCTTGTGAGACATGATTGTATATACAGGCATGTCCAACTGTCACATACCAGTGCTATTGCCTGTCTATATGATGAATATGGTGTACATGTGGCAATAGAGCAATTGTCTCATGTACACAGTCAATGCTCACCTCCCAACATACGACACTACAGCCTGTGGGAGATGCACATATGCAGCCATGCTGGGGGTAATGTTGTCACCAACCCTGACTGAACCTGACAGTCATGTGGGGATGTGTAACATTTGCAACACACCCCACTCATCACATAGTCTCATGAGATCTCCACCACCACAGGCCACACATACGAGTACAACGTGTGCAGTACCTCTCCATACTCTGTGTAGGCACCAAAGGCATCCCCCATCACCAGCACGACAACAATAACTTATAGCCCACAGACTCATGTGTGCCCATCACATACAGCCAATAGGGTGTTATAACATACACAACACACCAGTCATAGGTGACTCTGTAGGCAGTCACACTGATGTCCCACTCAGCAGGCTACACAAGGCGATAGTCGCCTACATCTTGCTGTCGGGTAACTGGTTCTGCAACATAACCTATGCACCCATGCCACACCTCACCAGGTACAATTTTACTGTCATTCTCCATGTTAGTGTGACTTCCCTGAGATGCAACTTCACAGACTATGTGTGCAGGGACATGCAATAGCTCACCGGTCTTGTAGCCCTGAAGGTATGGGCCAAGCCCTGGGGAGCATTATGCATTCAACCAGACTTGATACCACTGTACAACGACTGACTGTTTCAGTTCAACAGTTGCCTATGCTTCTGCTGTCATTCCACAGGCATATGGTATCTGTCCGCTTTGACTGACATGGTCAAGAAAACACGATGCTTTGGCACAGATGACCTGCACCTGTCAGCCCTGGGAGTACAGATAACATGTAAGGCTCTTGCTGCTTCTATACTGCCTGTCTTGCACAGTTTCCAATAACAATCACCATCAGAACGGGAACAGGCAAGCAAAACATGGGGTCATGTGACTCAATGCTTGACATCTTCATCTCTGATGCACGCAGGCAAGGCACTCCTTATAATGGACCACTTCAATATCTCTGCAGTGACTGGGACCTGCCTCTAGGCTCTGCAGAGCACACCTGCAATGACAGGTTATACGCAGACCACACCTTTCAGTCATGTAACCTGGACCGGAATACCCACGGCTGAGGTGTTCCCATATTCCACTATGTTGTACACACATCCTGGCTAGTTACTTAGCACAATGCATCAGAGGTGCTCCACGTGCAACTAACTGTGGCCAGAACTGCTATACACATTGTAACATGCTACGGATTCAACAACATACCCCACGGTTACCAGACCTCATTTCTTGGTGTACTGGACAGTAGGGTTCAGACAGGTACTACTGATGTGAGACTGACACTACCCCACACTTAACTGGGATAGCCACTCATGTACCGACACATTAGGCCAATGCTGTCTGGGATTCATAACCTCCACTCGGCTGGATCAACCCATACACACCACCTCCAAGACAAAAATTTCCTAGACATGGACACTACCAACATGTGACTGGTGTTCCACACCTGGGGTTATCCACTCGTTGGTGGATTCCAAACATATGCTAATCACCCTTGTTATCCACATCCCGGCACCACACCCTTCATGGCATACACAGTACAAGAGTACTACAACGCCTACTACAGACGTCTTATGACAGCAGTCATTAACATCATGACACCCGTGCAGATGGACAATGCACATACAAATGCTGAAACATACCCCAGTGTACTTCATTTGCACTTACACAACTGCATGGATCATGCTATTCCACACAGAGCCATGATGGTACCCACCAGTTAACAGATGCCACTCTGGGGGTCCAGTTCCATGGACATAATTTACAACAAAAGGTGGAGGCTGTTGCAAAGTGGAGTACAATCCCATGGGTGGGGTAGCTCACTGGTCAGCCTCAGTAGGGCTACGGGATCCCTCATCACATACTCCAAACCTAGCTACGTAAACATTACTGTGACACATTCCATGGTGTACCACAAGGCATTATGGCGGTATGTCAGTAGTCAATGGCAATACCCACATCTGCTCTGGCATACAACAGTTACTCAGGAACATTACAGAACCGAGTGATGTTGGCAACATGCTGGTGGATGGGTTCAGTGCTAACATTACACCCTCTCACTCCCTACAGGACCACAATCCATGCAGGAACATTGCGGTGTCCCTGCGGTCACAACTACACAGTACTAACCTACACTCTCTAAGGCCTGGAACACTGACTCCATGTGACCGTTCAACATCCCAGGCTGTGATTTACACAAACCTCTGAACGACATGTCTCCCCACTTGGCCACCAGATTCAGTAATAGCCTTGTATCAGACATTGTGGCCCCTGAATGGCACACAGCAACAGTTATCACACTCCACACAGTTGGTGCCACAATGAATGAGAGTGACTATTGCCCTATACGCCTGATTGGACTGTTCTGCAAGGCTATGGGGCACATAATCATGGAAGTCATTCACAGAGACATTGGTGGGTTCCAGTCCTTTGATGCCACCCAGGTTGGACTTGTTAGGGCCAGAGCAGGGCTCCTAGACCTGGTGGACTCCTTTGATACAGTTACCAGGGTAGCTGATGATGGTAAGGGGGTCCACACAGCCTACATTGTCCTCTCATTGGCTTTCAGCACCGTTCTCCATTCTGGTATTGACAACATACACATCCACCTGCACATCGACCCCTATGTCTCAGGATGTTATGCAAAGTGGCTCACAGACAGGACCCACACAATGAGGGTAGCATACCATAGTACCTACTGTATTTCAGTTACAGTTGGTGTACCACGGTCCTCAGTCATAGGGCCCCTCATGTTCGGTATATGCTTCCCTGAGGTACAGGCTAGCACAGAGGGACTTTCCCTGACTAGCTTTCCAGACAACTGCATACAAAGCACCATGATTGATCCACCAGCTGATACTGTCTCCCTCCATAATAACAATAGGTTTAGTTTACAGTTTGATGGTATAAAAATAGATACACGTGTCCCTTTCTTGGATGTAATATTGGACATATCAGATGGTTCAAATTTGGTTACTTCCTTAAATAGGAAATTTGATGGGGGGTTCCAGTATGTACATGGAACTAGTGGTCATCCCCCCCCATATGCTTAAAGCTCTTCCATATAGTGAAATGTTAAGAATATATAGATTATGTAATAAACCTCAGGTGTATAAGAAAGAATTGGATTTAATGGTAGAATCTTTCCTTTACAGAGGTTATAGTAAAAAAACATTAAAAGATAGTTACAAGCGTGTACAATGTGGTACTAAACAAAATACCTCTCAGTTTTATAACATGTATAGAGATGGTGATAAAATAAATAGTGTGTCTGAGCATGGGAAAGAGACTGTATATTTTGTTACTACTTTTGGGGACTTTACTACAGAGTTTATAGAAATTGTTTTAAAATTTTGGAATTATTTAGGTTCCTTAAGTAGTGTTTCAACATGGTTAAATTTAAATTTGAAATTTTCTTTTCGTAGAGGTAAAAACCTTAAAGATTTTTTAGTTAAAAGTAGATTTAGGTATTTACCTGATGCTGTCCATCAAACTGTAAGTAAGATAGGTACATATCCTTGTGGAAAATGTAAGGCATGTAATTTTATTGTACCATATTTTACACATATTAATAGTATTAAATTTAATAGTAAACAGTTTTTTCAGTGTAACTCTGTTGGAGTTATATATGCATTGAGGTGTCCATGTCAAAAAGTTTATATTGGGGAAACCAAGAGAGCATTTAAGGTGAGGCTCTTAGAGCATATAAAAGACACTGAAAATGGTAGGGAAGAAAGTCCTGTTGCCATGCATTTTTTGCAGTTTCATAATGGCAACAGTAGTTATCTTAAAGGCACTATTTTGGAACAAGTTGATGCTTCTGAACATTGTAATGTTAAGTCTCTTTGTTGTATAAAGAGGCTGTGTATATTTTAAAGTTAAAAACTATGTCTCCTTTAGGCTTAAATGTTGATTTTAACTGGAAAGTGCTGTTTAATTGATCTCAATTTGTATGTACTAATTGATTGATTGATACTACATTGCTGTATATATTTGCTGCTGTTTTTTATGATTCATTCTCCTTGAAGGCTTTGGCCGAGACGTCAGAGAGAGTTTGTAATAAACTATTTTCTGTGGATTTTTGCTGTTGTTCTTCATCTATCTGCATTTGGTTGCCATATTGATAGCACATACTTTTATCCTGAATACATACTTATTGTTGTAGGACTTTGGCTACTTATCATATTGCATGTAACATTTACGTTTCTTACATACAGGCATAACTATTTAATGCAACTATTACATAATATATGGGACATAATAATGTCCTACAATCTCGGACATTTTCCCTTTTTAATGTTTTATGTCAGGACACAACTGCCCAGGGAGGGGCTGTCCTCCTAATGTGGGACAGGTGATAACCGTATGCCTACGGCTAGCTATAACCACACCTACCGTAATGATCTACCTCCGAGTTGGCACTAACAGACACACGATGCAGACACACACGCACACATTACAATCACATGGAAATGCACACGGCACCCTCAACACACACATACACAGACTACGGCAATCACAAACACAGTTGAACACAGTACCTACATGGACCGCAACACTGGCAGTGGTAACTAAATGTCCCTGCATATTGTGATAATATTACTCACGATTCTAGTGTTCCGGTACTGTGTTCTTTCGGTCTTTCAGCCTCATGGTTACCCGTGTCGGTATGTGACACATTCCATAGTTGGCGGTATCCTATTTATTTGTACCTCCATGGTTGTGTACATGTCATTGACCTATCTATATATTTACAGATATCGGTGAATCCGTATATATCAACATATATCTCTCTATCACCCTTTCTATCTGTATTATATATATGTATATATATATATATATATATATATATATATATATATATATATATATATATATATATATATATATATATATATATACATATCTGACAGAGAGAGTGACAGGCAGAATACACCTTTCATTGTGTACTTGTCGGTGTATACTGTTTCCTGGACTCCACACATTTGTGTTTGAACCTGTCACATTACACACCTGCTGTAGGTACATCTTGGCTACCATAGTGTTAGGTGATTGTGTACATGATTGCGTGTTCTACTCCTGGCAGTGGTTGTTTTACCCTTCAGAGCAGGCACTATTAGTACAGGGGTGAATAATGCTGGTTTCACCTGTTCTGGACATCACTGACCGTGATCTGCGCGATATTCAGAGAAGCTTAGCCCTGTTTCATGCATATCCGTATAGTCATATTTAAATGACGCTTACCAGCACTGGGCAATGCATATTCCCACTAACGTGTGCTAAACATGATCTGATGACCTGCATCCAACATGCATTATTCATGCCTTCGGGATTACGTTACATCCCTTGCAGGACGTGGGACCGGGAACATGCACGACGGTCACTGCATTTACCACTTGGGCATCTGGGATTTGTACACGTGTTATGGTGTTTTGTATGTGGAGTATACTACGGCTGTTACTCCATACTGCAAACACATGGGTAACTCAGTTAGTTTACATATGGATGAGTCCAATTAATGGTATGTCCATGTGATGTTTAATGGATGTGCTCCAGCATTGGGTATGTATATCACAGTGAGCCACACACGATAATGTGCTACACCTTCAAACTACTGTAGGTGGAGCATGCTGGGGTGACAGGTACCTGTCATGGGTACACCCCATGCCTTGACACGACATCCATGATTACATTATGTGGAGCCCCTCATTAATGCAGCAGGGAATCCGTGCAGAGTGTGTGGAGAACAGTGCTTACACACATGTGATCCCATGATTGCCTCTGCTCCACTGAGCAACAGTTGGTTACTCGATGTTGTGGCAACAGCAGACACTGTTTGCCTTGTTTGGTGTATGGCCTCTGACAATCGGGCGTGTACCTACCGATGTACCTAGGAACCTATACACACAGCACCAACATATGCTGATAGGTGCATGTACTGTTCAGGTGTTGACATTCCTTGTTCCAATAGCTGTTGTGTGTACAATGTTTGAGGGCTGCCTATGTAGGATTCACACAGTAGCCCACCTATACATTACAATTTACAGGTGGTCATGTGTGCCATCCATTTTACTGTGTGTGCAGGTGGAGAGGTGTGTCAGTCCGTAGGGGCATACACTGTCAGAGTATGTGCTATACGTTCCATATTTGCCAAGGCATAGGCATATTGGGCACGCCTCCGTCTGCCTACTGGGGCTGGCACAGGGTGTTCGTAGTCTGAATCCCTCTGTACCTGTGATGGCCTTGGCAATTGTGGTGGGCTATGAGGGCCTTCACCATTTTGTCCCTGCTACAGCTGTTTCCGCAGGATCATATTATGTAGCATGGCACATACTATGAAGATGTGGGCACACGTGCCTGGAGAGTACTGCAAGGCTCCACCAGATGTGTCCAAGCAACAGAACCATGATTTCAGCATCCCGAACACACGCTCTATGATGATTCTGGTTTGTGCATGTGCCTCATTATGGCGTTCTTGCATGGGTGTGTGTGCATTTCTGATGGGAGTCATCATCCATGGCTCCAGTGCATAGCCAGCATCCCCCACAAGGTGGCCATGTGGTATGTCCCCCCTGACAAATACCTGATACAGCTGTGAGGCATGCCAGATATGGGAGTCATTGTAGCTTCCAGGGCTGCCAGTACACACATCCATGATAATGCCCTGGGCATTGCACATGATCTGGCAGTTGATGGAGTGGAATCCCTTGTAGTTTATGGAGCACCTACCATGCTCATATGTGCATGCAGTCTATCGCACCCAGTACCTCTGGGTAGTGTGCCACATGGTGGAAGTGATGCATATTGCTGGCCAACTCCTCCTGAGTTTGGGGGAAGTATATATGCTCATTGGCATGTGGTAACATGACATCCAGGAACTGGTGTAGTACCCAGGATGCTGATGCCTGTGAGATCCCCATTATACCTCCAGTTGGCCTTTGAAAGGTACCTGTGGCTAGTATTCACAAGCTTACACATACCTTCGTGTCCACTGGGATGGGTTCCCCTCTCTTGTTTCTGGATCTCAGGTGTGGCCGGCACAGCTCAGCTATTTGCTGTAAGATGTCCCTGTCCACCCTGTAATGCTCTACTATCTCCAGATCATGTAGCCCCTGGTAGGTTACCCTTGGTCTGAACACTCTTCTCCTCCTCCGGGGCCTGCGGTGGTTGTCAGCATCATCCTCCACAACACTGTCAGTCTCTAACACATGGTGATGAATCACAGCTATGGCAGCTCCCAACATGTACAGTTTAAAAGTCCCCCGTGTGTTTACACCTATGGTGCAGTGTTTGGGAATACACAGGTGTGTGTAGGGTGCTTTCACACTTTATACTATTGTGCTGTGAACACTGATGATGTCATAGGGTGTGTATGTACGATCGTAGCTACAGGGTATCTTATGTGTTTTACTACAGGAACTACTACTGTGGTGCCTTTGGTGTTGAATTACATTTGGCTGCCGTGGATTACCTCTTGCCCTTCCCTTTACATTTCTTCACATTTCATCTACCATTTTCTGGCATGCATCCAGCAGCCTGCTTTCATTTGTACTTTCCTAGACCTGGCTTATCTTGCGTAATGTGTTCTATTGCCAGTGTACTGTAGGTTTGCTTTGCTCTGCTATGACAGTTCTCCTTTCTTTGCAATCCGACACCTCCCCTATCCTATTTTGCAGGTTTCTGTGAGCAGACTTGTCAGCTGCCGTCGATTGCCCGCTATGAGTTAATAGGTGTTAATTGCTCAGTTGTACTCCAATTACCCTACTGTGGCATTTCCTTCTTTTCTTCCCCTGACCTTCCTGTTTGTGCTATGGTTTGCAGCGCGTGCATCCACTTACCGGGTTTCGGGCACGTTTTCATCCACGTACACATGCGCTTTCGGGCACCATATGTGATCTCAGCTAAACGATGCTATACCTACCTCCCCACCCCTGTCCTGTGGCTTTGCTTAGCAATGGCCAGGCCAGATTTGCATTGCTCCAATGTGCTTACAGCTACGGTGGCACACCCCACTGCTGATGTCATGTATACCACTGAGCCACTCCTTGGTGTTGCAGCGCTGCGCCGTATGGTACATCCTTAATCTGGTGGGATGTTTGCAATTCAGTATTACCTGCCTCATTTGCATGGCATTGACTACTAATTCATAGTTACCACACCGACCACTGTCACAGACCCTTAGCAACCCTTGCAGCTTGGTTGTGTTGTACCAAGCATACCATTGAGTATTATGGTGAAATCCTGATTTGTATTACATTGCGATTTTATGACATTTGTATATATTTTCTTTGTGTTCCAGTTTGTGCACACATGCCCTGCGGTTGTACTTTGCGTTACTGTGGACATGACATTAAATGTTGTTTTTTAGGTGTTGTGCATCTTTTCTTATGCCATTGGCTGTGTATTTAGCCATTGGCATATGTTAACTTTGTAATACATGAGTCTGGTCCGCTTTCATAGCTCTGATATTCTGTTTGGAAAAATGTAAACCGTGTTTTTTGGTTTACATTTCCGTGGGCTTACGCTACGCCTGCACCACTTCATAAATCGCTATGTACCTTAATTTGCATGGTGAGGCACTGCACATGGGGTGATTAGCATACCTAAGCCGAGGGCTGTGCAGTTCTGGCATATGCCGGTAGTGCACGTGGAATTGGATCGTACCTGAATCGCTCGGCGGCCATATTTGGTGTTATACCGCCTATGCTACACCTGCGCCTGGCGCAAGCTTCATGAATCCTGGGGGCAGTCTTTTTTATTATATTAATATGGCTTTCATTTTTTTAACTTTGAATTAGTAAAAAACACCAGCCATAAATCAACTAGCTCATTCTACTCACTGAGTATAGAATACTGTTCCTGCGGTCTGAAATCATATAATACCATAATGAAGTGGGATCCATAAGTCTGAAAGATGATGTAGAGCTTTAATGTTCAGAGCTGTAATTTCTGTGGTACAGGGTTTGATGCTTTCAGCTCTCCTATGTCTACTCTATTACCTTGAGCAAGTCACAACCAGAATGTGTTTATGGGCAATGCATAATTTTGTCTAGGGTCTTCAGTGGTCACATGGTCTGCAAAGCCAGGTAACAATGAGCCTATCAGCACACTGATCCTGTAGCTAACACAAATCCTGAAGTCAGTGCATTTTCAGAAATGTAGATCTTTACCACAGTCATACTATATATGTGCAAGACTCCCTATTGAAATGTCAATACTTGAAATGCCGAGTGCTGGCAAAACAAATTAAAAAAAAGAGACCAAAACTACAGAAAAACAGTAATATCAAACATTCCTCTTCTTTAAACTTGTTTTTTGCAAAGGGGCAAGGCCATCCACTCCTGTTATTGGGGCCCGGACGTAAATATGCCAACACAGATTGGCTAACCTTGGTGAAAAACGAATAGTCAGAGAAACGACCATCTCAAACTTAGTATATGTAAGATAATTTTTTGGTCATTCAGTCTTCTTGTTTTGGGACTCACTGTAGTGGTCCTGACATTTCAAATGGTTACCATATGGGTGGATGAGTTAGTCAACGCATTCATGTTGTCATAATTATAATAATTTTTAACATACAACGTTCACTTCATTTTGCCCCTTTGTACAATGAATAATGGGTGGAGTAACACCAGTTACACAACATACTATATCAGTGACACCGCAGCCATTCTCAGAAAATCTAGTTAAACAAGCACAGATTTGAGCAGCAGTGATAACTGTGAGATGTATATAGTAAAGAAAAGTTGGGGCTTTTTTTGCTTGCTCAAGTTTTATTAAAATCAATATGCTTATGGGCAGTTAGCTTTTTATGTGTATATGTATGTATGCATGTATTTATGCATATGTATTTGTGTTTTTCTGTTAAGTCATTATTCCTAGTTCTGTCTTCAGCATAACACCACATTATGCCCTACTCTTCATAATGAGACATCAAAGTGCTTTAAGAAGTGCTTTAAGACAATGAGGCAGACCAGAAGCAATGATAAACTCAAAAGCATAAAACAAATAAATGAACAGAAGCTAAAAAGGTTTGATTGTTCCATGTTCTTATATGTATTAATGATATATACATTGTACAGCATATATATGTAAAACAATTGCTAAAGGCAGACAGTTTTTCTTACCTACTGTAGAGCATATTTGGTGTGAATTTAAGGGCTTCCCTGTACCTCATTGAGTGGAAAGTAGGCGAGGTTCCATGTGACTGCGTTTAGTTCCCCAATTTTGAACTATTTGCCCATTGTTTTCTAATGAAAGCCATTGCTGCTGCACTTTCTTAGTGTGTGTACACAGTGATTCCTTTGTTTTTTGGAATTTCTCATTTCTTTATTGTTATGGGGCCATAGAGTTGGTATAGTTCAGGGGTGTGGGGTCTGCAGGGGGGAAACGCACTTACATTTGATGTTTTCATTGGGGTGAGTTCCTAACAAATTGACCTATTCATTTGAATACTCATTCATTTTCTGGATAGGGATTCATAATTATAGTTAATACAAGTCTGTAGTTCAATAGTGTCAAAAATGCTTGACACAGCCAGAATTATGTTAATGATTAGAAACAATATGTGCACTAAACACCTGCATATGTTAAGTGGTATGGGCATTTAGGAGATAAAGTGTACATTAAGCAGCAGGGAGCACTGTGGCATGTTTTATGACATTCATATTATTCATTTTGCATTCCTTATTAACTATGTATACATAGTTAATCAGGAATATAAAAAAGAATAATAACTATGTTTACATTATGGAAACACTGTGGCAGGGAGATGGTTCACATTTTGCATGCAGTGAATGTATTGTATTATTCACAGGGATAACCTGAATGAACATAATGCAGCTCCCCTCTCTTCCATGAGGGCTTTGTCATTGTATACTGCCATTATCCAGTGGTATTATTTTAGAAAGAAAAAGCTTAGCATTTTAAACTAATGCCATTATGTATGTATAATGCCATTCTTGTTTCATCCATGTGCATAAAGTGTATTGCATGTGTGCATTCCTATACATAGGGTAAGATATTCACAGTGTGTAACGTGCACTTTCTCAGATTATTGGCAGGGCAAGGGATAAAAACAAAATCAGCAGATTCTGTAAGCACCAGGCATGCATGCTTTCATTTACAAGAATTACATAGGTACATTGAGTTGCTAATTTCAGTTATTGGCATGGGGAAACCTTAACAATTAAACTGTTTTCCTATTTCTTGCTACGTAGCTGTGATAAAATAAAGGTAGCCGAATATCCAGATACTTTCAGTAGCCACAATGCTTCACATTTCTACATTATTCATAAATACACTTGTGCAATATAATTGGTCACATTCCAAAAGGGTTGTTCTCAGTGGAATAGATTTTCTTTGGTGTAAGGCCTATCTACAAACAGGCTTACACCATGGGTCAGATTCCAAAAAACTGATTTCAGTGTAAGTGGTCCCTTACACTGAGAACAAGTCTATTGGAGTAAGTCCACTGAGTTTTGCTTCTTGAATTGAGGGCAGTGCTGTGGTAGTAAAGCTTTCTTTTTGCAGGATATGGCAATAATGCATGGTCAAGGGTTGAGTTATAGTAGGACTTTCCCATGCAAGGGGAAGTCTGTTTATGAGAGGCAGGCATGAATGAATTTACACTGAATTTAGAAGTAATAAATCCCTGCATAACATATACCATGATCAAACATTATAGCCATTATTCAAGAATGTAATTACTCTAATCCCCCCTCCCCCCACACATGAATATATATTACTGTTAGTGTGCCATTGCAGTTTGTGTTGTATACATGCATCCTATTTATGGAATGTTTTAATAATAGTTACAGTGTATTTCTTATTTATGTATGCATGTATGTATGTTGTGTTCTTTTTTTTTTTTTTTTTTTTTTTTTGTAGAAGCATGCTTTTGTAAGTGTATTGTAGTCTTTTTTGGTCAGAATGTGTTAGTCTTTAGGAAGTTTTCCACTATGCTGTAGTCTTCCTTTCTGCATTGTTATATAGTTTCTTATTGGTTTATATTGTTGCGCAAGTTAATTTTTTATTTTTTTATTTATCAATTTGTTGACCAAGTCAGTCCCACTAGGCTAGTAGCCTCTTTTCTGGGGAGTCCAAAGGTGGCATTTGTGCTACTAGGGGAATTTTGGCCAGGGCATCAGAGAACTTCCTCAGTTCTTTTCAATAGGTATCATGAGATCTTCTACATCCATCTGAGCTACCACTACCACAAGCAGGCTGGGTCTCTGTTTAATGTCTCATCCAAAGGATGGGATATTCAAGAGTGCAACACCCCCCTTATGCTGCACTGCAGTGTCAGCAATTAATTTACCTGATGTGGGAACAGAACTCACAGCCTTTTGCACTAAAGGCACGTATGTTACCTACTACTACTACCATGCAGTTTCCATATTAATAGATTTTGTTAATATATTTGAATCTACCAGATTTTTTTTATATGTTGTCAGTACTTTAATGGTAACCATTTACTACTTTCCCTGCACCAGGATGCTGTCAGGTTTTCTTTGTTCTCCCCTTTGCCAGTCATTAAAGGAATAAGTTGAGGATGTCCTATGTCCAGTCTCCCCTTCCAACTTTTAGTAGGATCTCTATTCTGATATATAAGCATCTTTTCTCTACTATATGAATTGAGGGCAATGAATGTTAAAAACAGACTATTGGTGTTCATAGAAGACTGTCTACAGTTAACTGAAAAACTGACTGTGTATAAAAGTTAAAACACAACTGTTAAAAGTTACTGACACTCTTAAAACTTTCCAGTAGTATGCTCTATAACCATGTACTAATTTCACATGCAGAAAGGCAGTTGTGTACTGACTCGTTCAGATTTTTCACATCTTTAACTCTCAAATGCACAGTTTAGAAGCCTCCATTGTCTAACACATTTCACTAACATCTGGGACCATCAACCTGACTAAGAACTATTCTAGCCATGGCTAGGGCCAAATGTCCCAAGTTCAGTTAGTGGCATGGGCAGCTGAGGGGCAACTGAGACGCTGGTAGGAAAAACATGATGTGCCACTAGCAGTGACTTGGAATGAACGGGGGGGGGGTGTTGCCTTAAGAAATGATAAGCAACACATCCCATTTCATGTCCACTTCTGGAGATTAATGGGTGTATGCAAGGAGGGACATTGGGTACAAAAAGAAAACACTTCTCAACAGCAATATGATATTTCATCAGGATCTTCAATCTCCTCAAGGGCACCAAACATGGATTGGATCAAGTCTGGAGGGAGATTAGGAGTGTACAGTAGATACAGTGGATAAGGAGTGTACAGAAGATGCAGTGGATGAGTAGAGGCCGTAGTAACAGCCAATGGTTAGCCAGGAGGAGGAAATAAAAAAAAGAGTTATGGTACTCTCGGCCCAAAATCATGTATGATGGTTACTGGACTGTACTACAGAGTAAGCAGTGTCATTATAAAGGACAGAGGTGGAGAGCACACATGTATTACAAATTCTGACTAAGTGATCACAGAAGTAGTCCTTCTATGGTCACAAATAAAACTCATGATTCAGATTATGTTACAATGTAGCATCCCAAAAATGTGAACAGTCAGATTTTATGTGACTTACTGTTTTCCCCTACTGTTCCAGTGCACATAAGAGTCTGTCTTGCTCATCTGGCTGTTTTTACACACTTTTAAATATCATAATAGTGAAAATCCCTTGACTGATTTTTCACAAGGACTTTTGAATGTTTGCTTGGTCAGATACATGAACCTGTTTACTTATGTTGCTGTGCATAATAATAGCCTGTTTGGTAGAGTTAAAGTTGAAAACTTAAACTGTTTAGTGAACAGTTCTGAAATATCTTATGATCTGAAAATGCTGTGATTATTGTGTTCTATTGTTGGAAGGAAGGGATATGCCCTGCCTATTAATGATTACCCTCCTTCCAGAAAACATTTGAGATATTTGTAAGCCATGTTTCATGGGCTTTAGGATTGGAGGCCATGGCCTGATGGATAGTTCCTACCACCCTTTTTTCTAGGAGTAAATCATTCTTTGCAGCTGGCATCAGAACTGAGAATACTGACAGTTTTCAGTGCTGCACTTTTAGTGTGAATGCCATTTTTTAAATCAGAATTTAGGCAACAGGTTAGCTTTAGGCTAAGTACGTGAGCTATGTTTGAAGAACATTTAGCAGCAATCCCAGAGTTTTTTTAACAGTCCTTTTGTTTCATGTGTCATAGGCCCAGCTTGTGTACTTCAAACCTATAAGTGAATGGATTTTTGTTGTACTTAAAGTACCTAAATATAAATATTGACCCTGGGATTGCAGTAGAGTTGGCATCGATAGGGTTGAGATACCAAATAAACAACGGTGATTTTATTCCATGGTGGTGAATCAGTATAGGACATTAATAAGGGCTGTGTCTAGTAAGTATAATTTTTGCTGTTTTGCTTGGCTCTGCTTGTAAAAAAATGGGGAAAGGGATGGTGATGATGATGACTGGGCACACTCAAAATGTATAGGTACAGTATCATGAGATGCATGGAGAAAAAGTATATCAAGGGTGCCTTCCAGATGCATGTTGATGTCTGCAGAACAGTTAAACTTTCAAACTCCTAACACAATGTTATTGCTACATTTGCACTTGGTTTGCCATGGACTTTTCACTTGGTTTGCAATGGACTTAAGAAGGACAATAACTGGTTCACTGGTTAAGAATGTCTTTTCTATGCCAGCTATGGTGAGTTTCAGATATGCAATGATTAGATAGTTGCTAGAGGTGACATTATAGCTGTGGGTATGAGTTCAGTAGATGATATGCAATGAACAGCAATTCACTTTCATATATCCTTGTTCTGTGTCTGTAACTATAGAGATCTTGGCATAGTGAAATGATGCAGCTGGGAGTATAATGTCTTGTTTTTTACATGATCCTGAAACAACAATAGTATCATCATAAATGTTCTGGTACCCAGTACTAGATCTGATCATATATTTCTTTCATATTTTTTAATACTGCGAAAACTGATTTTTTTTTTTTTGATAGGCCTTTGTGACTATGTAGTGCATCAAGGTGGGATGCTGAGTTATGTTAAGTGTCCCCAGAAAAGAATAAAGAGAGCAAGGACACAAAACAGTCTGTAAAATATTCGTACTCATTAAAAATACAGTTTCTTGGAGAGGTTTTGTACTGATTTTAGCTTAGCACAGATGAAACTGTAAACGTTGGACGCCAAGCAAGCAAATTGTAGTGAAAGTTAGTGCGGACATACTTAGTAGGAGAAATTTGAGCAGTACCTCATACAGAAATAATGAAAGTTGGCCAGCACAGGGTTGGATTAGAGATCTTGGCCATCTAGTGGTCTCACCTATTAAAGAGTTATAGATCCACAGATTGTTACTATGCTAATGACCTGGGAGGTGCCTTTCTAAGCTCAGCTAAGTTTTCCTGAAAGAATAATGACATCCTGTATCCAAACAGGACATTGACGGCTAGGGATTTATAAGCTAGCTCTGTCCATAAGGGACTTGGGTGCCAGGCCCAGTGCAAATTTCCTATTCCCCATCCACTGGTCTAGGTTGCCTTAAATTAGGTAACAGACAAACTCAGGTTTATGTGGATGGAAAGCCTGTTCCACATAAGGGGTAGTCTCTGGACACATATCTCTCTCCAGCATGTTTTGTTAAAATCACAGTCAAAATTCAGGTCGTTAGACCTTATATTTCTGGTACTGTTTGACTTATCAATATGCAGCAGATTCAAAAATGCGGGGTTAGCATATGTCTTGCAAACTAGGCATAGATCACCTCTGAACAATCTATAAGAGACTGAGTAGAGGGAAAGGGCTTTAAGGCACTCTACAAAAGGCAGGTTTGTTATGCCTTATATTCTTTTTTTGTAAGGAACCTCTGAGTTAGCTCTAGTTGCTGCATATGCCTAGTCAGGTACATACTGATAGAAGCATTGTACTCTATGACTGGTCTGATAAAGGCAGAGTACAGTGGAATAATGACGTCTTTGGACCTAGATGCCATAATCTTAACTATACATTGTGCAAAATAAAACGATTTCTTCACCACTGGGCCACATGGTAGTTGAAGGTAAGGCTACTGTCTATTTGCATACCCAGATCCCTGACCACTGGATCGACTCTTAGGAGCATATTATCACCATGGTAATTGGCTGGGATGGTTGACTTCCCAAAAGGTACATTTATGCATTTCTTAGCATTAAGTTTAAGTCTGTGGCTTTAACACCATTTGTTAGTCAGAGATAGGCCTTCTTGAAGAATGTTAGTGTCTGCAGGGGAGTCAATGATAACCCTCCAGCTTGCAATCATCTACAGACTTAGTCAGCCATAAGCCTTCAGTGTTTATTTCCACTTCAGACAAATAAATGCCAAAAAGGAGCAGACTCTGTAACAATCAATGCGGGACTGGGCTAGTGACTGGCCTCTTGATGGAGGTGGCCTCACCTATTTTGACCTCCTGGGTCCCATCAGTCAGTCAGTTGGTTATTAAGCTGGTACTTAATTTAGTGAGCTTGTCTATAATGCAGTACTGTATCAAAAGCCTTGGCCAGATTGAGGTAAGCTGGGTGTACAATATTGCCATCTTCCATCACTTTGGTGACCTTCTCAAAGGAGTTCACCAGATTTAATAGGCATGCCATTCTTTATCAAAGCCAAACTGTAATGAGTCCAGCATGTGCAAGTTACCTATATTCTCATTTATTGTGTCCTTGGTGACTTTTTCCATGGAAACATATAAAGCCGATCAGACTTATGAGCCTCTAGTTATCAAGATTGGTGGCTGGACCTCCTTTGTGCAGGGGAATGATTGTAGCCATTTTCCAGTCTTTGGGCAAAAAAAATGACTGTAGGCTCCAGATGAAAACTGATTCAAGTGGACCATAGATGGTATGTTTCATGCTATTTAGCTAGCATCCCAAGATGTTATCAGGGCCCATTGATGCACTGCTTATAGCCTTGGAAAGTGCATTGAAGACCTGTTGCCTAGTAAGGGTTGGGGAGATTGTGATGTGCAGTATTTCCTTTGGACTATTATGGAAGAGTGGGGGGAGAAATTTGAGATAAACCTGTCAGACAAAAGGCTGGCAACGCTCTCTGGTTCAGTGTGGGTGATGCCATTTACAATAAGATCTGAGCATCTATGAGAATTTACCTTGATAATACAGACATAGCTATAGAAAGCTTTATGTTTGTCCTTTGCCTGAGAAGCTATTCCTTCTTCAAATTTAGCTTCTGAAGTATTAATTAACCCTCTTAGCTGCCTGTTTACATTGGTCAGTGTGGTTTAGTATGTTGGGCTTTTTTACTCCCATGCTTAGCCAAGATTTTTTTTCTTTTGTTGTATAGCTGATTGATATTGTGATTCCACTAGGGAGGCTAGTCTTTTGCGTTTGTCTTATTCTTAACACAAGTGGGCACAGCTCACTCTACACAGTTACCATTATGGCTGTACACGGATTTTGTAAACAGCTCAGCATATGTTATGGTGTCTACTGGGCTTGTGGGAGGGCTTGGAATATTGTCATGGTGTCACTTAGTAGAGAGATGTTAGCCTTGGAATAATTCCAGAAGGTTTTTGGTTTTGCTAGGTCCCTGGATTTAATTTTTGTTTCAAGCAGTATCGCCTTACGGTCATATCTGATGAGCAAGGCCATCACATTTGGTGAAGAACATTGCTCTCCAATGTTTGTGAGTAAAAGGTCAATAATGTTTGTACCTCGGTAGGAGAATGGGCCAAGTGCTCCAGGATGTTGGTATTAACAAGTTGAGGAATTCCTGAGCTTGTGCATTAGAAGTGGTGTAGGATTCCCAGTCTAGAGAGGGGCTGTTGATATTCCCCATGAAGATCATATTTGGTTGATGGGTAATAAACTCTAGTACATTGAAATAAGTAGCATGGGTTTCCTGGGTCCTGGAAGCGGAAGAAAAACATTGAAATTTCCTGACTAGGAATCAAATCCAGGCTACACTTGTGAGAGCACCAAATCCTAATCACTAGACTACCAGGAATCCCCAAAAGTTTCCCAAGGTTACTACTTTATTGAGACCAGAAGCAGTTAAGGTCACATTTAAAGGACTCTATACACTCTCAGGTTGACTACTAAGAGATTAGAATCCCCCTATCTGTGTATATACACAATCTAGAGATCATAGTCTTTTTTTTTATTCCAAAGTTTTTTATTGATTTTTCAGTCACACTCATTTAAACAACAAATTATGATAAAACTATGTACAGATTTTATAAAGTCTTCAGGCACTGTATGAAATGTTATAGATATAAAGAAGGGTACAATATTCATTCATTCATACTTTCAAAGTGACTAATTTGATGGAGATAGATCTAAATTCAATGACTGAATAAGGGGTAAAACTTTTGTCCAGGTGTTGTTAGTCCATTTTCTGGGATATATTCTTGCTTCTTTAACTTTTATTTCCATCAATGCTACTTCAACCAAGAGGGTCTTGAAATCTTGTAAGGTTGGAATGGAGGGTGACTTCCATCTTCTTGTAATACATTTTTTGGCTGCTGCTAAGATTGTCCAAAGAATATACTTATTTTTGTTATTCAGTACAATAGATTCATTTACATTCAGAAAAAATAACGGTTTTGATAATATAAAGGAATCAGTAAAAATGGTTTGGAGAAAATTTTCAATATCAATCCAAAATTTCTTAATGTGTGAACAATCATAAAAGATGTGAGACCAATTGGCCTTGCATTTTAAAGAGCATCTCCAACACATCACCTGCTCTGAGGAGTTAAATTTACCAATCTTACTAGGCATGTAAAACTCTCAATGCAAAAATTTCCAGGAGAAAACTTTCCACATTTGTAAGTTAGAGGTTAATTTAAGAGAATGTAAAATATTTGATTTATTCGTAGAAGTTAGGGACAATGTGCAGTCTTTAGTAACAAAATCCCAAAACCTCTGATTAGGAGTAGTCTTATAAGTAATAATAATTTTATAAATTTTTTAAATTAAATTTTTCCAATTAAATTCACCATGCAGTATTTCATTCATAAGTGTTATGCATTTAGGTGGAGGGTTAAAGGAAGAACTCTGTATTGTTCTGCACAGATCTCGAGTGAATGGAAGCAGACTATTGAGAACTAGCCAGTCTGATGATGGTAGATCATATTCTTTTATCAGAATTTGTGTATCTACGGTAACTAAATTCTTTGTGCAGTGAAACCAGCATGTAAATGTTTTCCTTTCCCAATAGCTGAGTGTATCTAGACTAATATTATCAAAAAAGTTTTTTGTAGCTTTAAAGGGAAATAAAAGCTGGATCCATATTTTAATGTCAATATTGTTATTTACAAAGCTTCTAAAGGACTTATAAATATGATTTAAGTAATCTAGGTTAGTAAATGTAATAGTATTATACTGTATAGTAATACAAAGTACATACCAAAGTTTGTTACCTAATTTGCTTAATTGTAATTTTTTTATTTGTTTATTTTCATTTAGGATAATGCTTGTATGCAGCGTTTTCCAAGCTGAAGAATATTTGGGATCTATCCAATTTAATATTGTTTTTAGGTTAGAGGCTTTGATATAGGATTCTAAATCTGGGAAATTTATTCCTGCAAGCTCCCATGGTCTGATATGATTGGTTAGAGCTATTCTATGCTTTTTGGGGTACCATACAATTTAAATAGCGTTTTGTTTATTTCTTTTAAAAGTTTTTTATTGGGTAATACAGAAATAGAAAGAGATATGTAATTTATTTTTGGCAATAAGATCATTTTAATTAATTGTAATCTATCTTCAAATTGTAGATGTAATTTATTCCATTTCTATATGAGAGTTTTTAGTGAGTTTATAATGTTTTTATAGTTTGTGTTTAAAGTTAGGTCTCTATTTTCACATAGGTCAATCCCTAGATACTTCAAAGAAGAAATCTGTTTCCCAATTATTTCATTAGTAGTTGAATTAGTATTATCATTAGAATTTTTTTATTTAAGAGCATATGATTAGATTTAGAGCTGCTAATTTTAAGACCAGAAATATAGTAAAGTTTTTTGACTAGCATATCTAATTCTTGTAAGGATTCTTCGGAATTTATTAAAGTAAGCAAGATATCATCTGCAAATAACATTATCTTGGATTTAAATTATTTATATTTAGACCTATAATTTTAGGATCTGACTGAATTGCCAAAGAAAGGGGTTCTATTGCTAAAGCGAATAAAATCGGAGACATTGGGCATCCCTGTTTGGTACCTTTAGTAATTTTAAATGATTCTGATGTAAATGGACCTAATTTTACATATGCTAAATTGTTATAATAAACATTTTTTTATAAAAGTAATGAACTGGGAAGGGAATTTATATAATTCTAGAATTTTAAAAACATAATTCCAGTTTAATGAGTCAAAGGCCTTCTCAATATCAAAAGTGATTATAAGAGCCTCTTGTTTGTCTCTATTTAGGATATCTATAGTAGTTATAATTCTTGGGATATTATCCCGGGTATGTCTATTATAAATAAATCCCATATGGTCTTCTGAGATGAGATGGGTTAATGATTACTTAAATCTGTGTAACTAGTATAGACATTAATAGTTTGTAATCATTGTTAATCAAAGAAATTGGTCTATATGATTTGCATAAATGGGATTCTTTATTTTCTTTTAATATGGGAGTAATTAGTGAGTATCTCCATGAGGGTGGAATTGTACCTTATAAATAAGATTCATTTAGGGCTTTGTGTAAGAGTGATATAGCAGAGGGTGGCAGAAGCTTATATATTTCAGTAATAATACCATCTATACCCGGTGATTTATTATTTTTGCTTTCTTGAATTTTGCCATTAATTTCCTTTAGAGAGATTTGTTTCTGAATCTCATTAATCAAAGTCTCTGGTAGATTCTTAAATTCCGGGAAGTTCGAGCTATGCTCTGAGAATTCATGTTGAATGTCTTTGTTTTTGTTCTGTTCCGAAAAGTGATACTTAAAGGCATCCAAGATATCACCAATATCAGAAACTTTTTTATTATTTCTCCCTTTGTGGAGTATAGTCAAAATATTATTTTCAATGGAATTTCTTTTCACTCTCATTGTTAAATTACACATATATTTTGGAGATACAGAGAAAGAATTTAATTTTCATTTTTCTCGGGCCAAGTTGGTTTTATGAGTTAAAATGTCGTTATTTTTTTTGTTTAAGGATTCAGTTTTTTTTTTTTGTGTGGAATGGTTCTAGTATTGTCTTTATTAATTGATGCAATTTGTTTTTGTATATTAGATAGTTCTGACTCCCATTCCTTCATTTTATTATTAAACCATGTGATAATTTTGCCATATAAATAGGCTTTCAATGAATCCCAAAGTATTACTACATTTACTTCACTGGTTAAATTTGTATCTAAGAAAAATTCTATCTCTATCAAGCCAAGGTTTGAACAGTTTCAATTTAGTAATATATGCTGGTATTCTTTTAGTGAAAGATAGTTTTTTAAAATCTGTTTGAAGATTAAAAGTAGGTGCATTGTGATCAGACATAGGGCATGGGACTATTGTAAAGCATGATATTTTTGTTTTTAGATCTTGGGATATAAATACTTTATCAATTCTGGTCTGAGTCCTGTATCTAAAATCACAGTTGGAAAATTCAAATGAATTATCATTTCTAAGATAAAATAAATCAAGTAATTGTAAGTTATCTACCCATGTTTTTAAGATTTTTCCCTATAGGAGTAATACGAAAAGGTTTCTTGTTAGTAGTTTCTGAGTCATTCAGCAAACAATTAAAGTCACCTCCTAAAATCAAACTACCCTTAGAATTGTTAGTGATGAGTTCTAAGTGTTTTTTTATTGTTGTTACCCCAATTCCCAGAAACCAATACACATTGACCAGTGTCCAAATTCTATTTCTAAATTTTATTATTATAATTGATAAACGTCCTTCCTTATTTTCATAATTATACAAACTCTGAGGAGAAATAACACTTTTCCTCCATAGTGTTAGAACACCTCTGGTCTTTTTGGTGTATGAGGAGTTGGATAGTTTTAGGTATTCATTCAGGTTCCAACTAAAACTATCATTTATTTTGAAGTGGGCTTCTTGTAAAAATATTACTTGTGCTTTATTTAATTTCAAGTACTTTAACAGGATGAGTCTTTTCCCTGGATTATTTAATCCATTAACGTTTAAGGAAAGAAAAATCAAATCCAGCTTATTTATTCAATGTTTTAGAGTGTAATAGGTGTGATAATTTATTTTATTTTTATTTTATTTTACATTTGTTGACCAGGATAGTCCGACTGGATGCATGCCCATTTTCAGCAGAGGCCTGGGGAGAAAAGCTCCAAGGGTAAGCAGATGCAGCATTACATAATACCAGCATTACATATTACAAACAGACTATTTACAGAGATTACATAAGTAAGCAAGTTAAACAAGTTCCACAGGTTACAGTTAATTCTGAGCACAAGTCAGGATTAAATTAAATTACACAGTAAACTGTTTAACAGATTTTTACACATGCTAGAGAGAGTTAGCCAGGCTTGATACATTGACATAGCCAGTTAAGTGACAAATGTTGTTTGAGTCTAGTTTTAAATTGACCTAAGGTGGAAAGTAAGGTAATATCAGCTGGAAGAGAGTTCCAGGATCTACTTACAGAGTTTGCAAAGAGAGAATCACCAGCTGTGTTATTAATTTTGCTAGTCTGAATTAGTAGTTTGTTAGAGGATCGAAGCGGTCTAGGATTGTTATAGGGGTGATAATATTTTTAAGTGCAGGAGTATTGTCCGGATTATAGAGGATTTTATAGGCCATAATCAGTTGGTTATACTGGATTAGGCTGGGTAGTTCAAGCCAACCAAGCTGATTTAGATTGATGCAATGATGTGTCCTAAAAGGAAGCCCAGTGGCAAACCTGGCAATGTGGTTGTAGCAAATTGAGAGTTTGTTAAGGACAGTCTTGTTTAAATTCGAGAGTAGAGGGGATGCATACAGAAGGGTTGAAAGAAGGTGAGAGTGAGCTATAGCAATTTTAGCTGGAGGGGTTAGGAAGGCTTTTATTCTTTAAAGTGACCCTATTTTTTTATTGATGGTTTTGATAGTTTGGTTAACATGTAGGTCAAATTTTAGATTATTATCTATGATGACACCTAATAGTTTTGTAGATGGGTCAGGGGAGATTATTGTGTCATCATTTGATTTTATGGTAAAGGTGAAAGCGGTAGACCTAAGTGTTGGTGAAAATAACAGCATTTAGCAATAACAACATTTAACAGCAATAACAAAGTAGCCATAATATTTAGGATTTGCGTACCCTTCTTGGAAAGGTTATATTTTAGTGACAAGGTGCTGATTCCCAATATAAAATACAATTTAATATCAGACTGAGGCCTAAAAAAAGAAAAAAATATTTAAAGCTAAATGTTTAACAATCAGTAAATCCATTAACTGACATGGAGTGTAAAACATTCCTAATCTGACAGGAAAAAAAATCCAGTCAGATTAACCATCACTTACAATTTTTTGGAATAAGTTTGCCCAACTTGAGGCTCCAGAGTATATATTTTATGAAATTCTATAGATTAATTGATATGAGCGAACAACAATATATTGATGTAATATATAGTTTGATTATATATAGTACAACTAAATTTCACTAATAATCCTTTGTTTGATTAAAAAATACATATCCTCACTTCTGTATGAATTATTGTAGAAGAAAATAATTTACAATTTGATAATGAACATGTATAGATGATATTTATCAACTAAGGTCTCAAAGAGCATCTAAATATGTAAATTTTCCAATAATTTGAAGATAGGTAAATGTAACAGTGTTAATCATGATAAATCAGTACAGTAGTAGATCAACATTTAGAGCATTTATAGTAACAGATATTACATGTAACTAATTGCTAAAGCATTTCTCTCACTATGAGGTGTTATGTGATTATCACTCCTCTATATAGTAATTTCACATATTTCCCTACTGCTACTAGTTAGGAACAATATTACAATAGTATAATCATAAGCAGGACATATGGAAATGGGATGTGTATTTACAAATGATGATGGTTGACAGAGAAGATACTGCTCAAGCAATTCCTGTCTATCACAAACTCAGTAAGATCATATAACCATGGAAAGAATCCAACAATAATTAATAAATATAAATTTACTTTCTAACAAATTATGCAATGTTTTATATAAAGAAGCATGTCTTAATATTTCATCAGCAATTGAATAGTCTTCACTATTGTAAGATAAAACTTGGTAGAGTCAACAATTTCGAACATATTTAAATGCAGAGTCATTACTCATTCAAGAAAAATTCTTCTTTTTTGTACATGTATATTTACTTCTTTCCTCTTTATTTATTTCCTCTTTCTATTTCTCTTTCAACCTTCTTTTAATGAAAAGAAACATTTGCTATATATTCCTTAGCATTGACATTACATTCCTTATGTATTGAGTTGAACATTTGAGCACTGCACAGTGAGTCCCCATTACAACATAGTTAATCTTCAGCCCTTTACTCAGGTCAGACTTGGTGACCTAGTTAATTGCATTAGTACTGTGTTTGTGTATGAACTTTGTTTTCATCATAATAGTTGTTTTCTTTTATATACATACATATATATATATATATATATATATATATATATATACATGTTCATATTCTTATGTATCCTTATATATATGTGCACATATTTATGTCTACATATCATTACGCACATATATGTTGACTTACATTCTCTGTATTAATTTTGTCAATAACCAAGAGAGCCTTTGTGTTTGAAAGAAAAGTTTGAGAATGGAATTAAAGGAAAATCCCCCTTCTTAATATGTTGTCCAATTATTTGTTATTGTAGTTATCAGACAATCTCTCATAACACATCTCATATACGGATAAATATATTAATGTCTATATTACAAACATTATTGTGTGCACATAATAAGATAGACTCATTTTCATTTAACTCTTATTTCAATAAATGTTCAAAGAGTTCTAAAATCGCATATCTAACTAAACATCTATCTACTATCCTTTTTCCGCCCACTATTGTATATGAGGACAACATTCCAATAGTAGTAAGCCTCTAGGGCCTTAACATTTTGAAATTAGCTTAACTTCTTTATATACCAACTGCAGGATGGAGATTAATTGTAACATCACTAAGCATGGTTAAGCAGAAATTTATTAATATCTTGGATATTTGTGCCTCATGGGCCAGCCCCTATAACAGTTATATTGTATATTTCCTCAATAGCTACACTGTAAGGTACAGCATAGTTGTACCAAATGAAGCAGATATCCCAAATCAAAACTGAAAGAGCCTGAGTCCAAATGTGAAATGATGGTACTAGAAAATTATTTTATATGCTTCCTATGACTGTCCTTACTGTTTTACCCACTGGGAGATTTTAAACAGGAACAATTTAGATGTGTTAGAGCCAATTGTAACTAAATATTTATACTATATTCTACTAACCTGTCACCAGATTATTATAACAGCTCTTGATCACAAACTGAGGTCTTAGTACAGAGCTTTTAAGATTTCTATGAGTCACCAGAACCTGTTCAAACATATATTAGTTACTGCCAGCTATGATGTACAATGTATGGGCTCATATCTGTAACTTATACATGCCCTAGAACCCCTTAATAGGTATGAATTAATAACAAATGCCTGATTTGCTTTCCTCCTCGCATATTCAATAGTGCACAGCAGTGATCAGGGTACAAGACATGCTTAATGTATGTACAAATTCACAGGATTTCACAATATATCTGTTGTATTATCTATGTGGCATCCTCAGGATGGAACAGCATCTGTTCTGATGTTATTCTTATGTTACGGTCGGGTTGTGAATGGTGGAGTTCTGTACTAAAGGAGATTATGATATAGTCAAAAGCAATACTGTACTTAGATGCAAAAATAAGCATAAGCTGATTCAGGCCTTTTCTTAATTAGCACAGATGGATATACTCAATGAAGATTACCTTATCTGATGTTCATGGCTTATTTTTCACAGTTGTCATAACCACTTTAGTTTGTCATGTTAACTTTTTTGATTTATTGATCTAAGATTTTACTATACCATTCTAGACTATACCATTGCCGCCTCACAGCAAGAGGCTCTCCTGCTCAACTCCAGGCTGGAGTGCCCCCCCGTGTGAAGCCTTAACGTCCTCCCCGTGATTGAGTGGGATTTGGTTATTTCCTCAATAAAGAATATGTTAGCGTAAACAGTACAGTGTGCTATAGCATTTCCTCATTCATGTTACTCAAGACTAATAGCACTTTATTACAGGCTATTTGAATGATGAAGATTTCTAGGAAATCTATAAACTAAACTTTTTCCCACAATGAGGTAGCCTTCTGTGCCCCACTTTCATATAATTAGTTTAATACCACTTAAGAAACAAGTTAGAGAGGGACTGGTAAGTCCTAATGGAGTGAAGTATTTGCTTATTTCTAAGCTCCATTTGTCATTAATAGTTAGAACGTACAAACGATGACAGCTGTAAGCATTCTTTTATTCAACAGAAAGATTTTAATTATCATTTCCTATCCATTATTTACAAAATACTTTCATTTATATATATATATATATATATATATATATATATATATATATACAGTTGCTTGTGTGTAGACTAGAGTAATAATGTATTTAATTATTAGTGACATATTGTGTAAAGCCAAATCTATTAATTTTTGATCTGTTAATTTCCCAAACACTCGAGGAGATTTGTAATTTAGCAGTGATGTCATCGTCATTTACATAGTCCCGCCTTGGTTACTATAGAGATCAGTTTCTAATTCATTTTACTTGGATCAAATTAACAATTCTAATAAATTCTAACATTTAGTATAATGTCTTATTTGCATTATGTTTCAAGTAACTTCGGGCTGCTGAATCAGCGAGACAGGCAAATGAGATCTCCGTTACACCTGAGCAACTCTCGTACAGCTGGCCACGGATTTCTAACACAGTACGCAAAGGCAACTCATACAAGCTTCTTAATGTTAAACAAAGCTCAGTTTACAGGCAGCCATGAGAATACTTGAGTGAAAAAAAAAAAAAAGGAAGAAGCAACTTTTGAATTCAGCACAGTGCTCGAGGTTACTTGCCTCATGAAAGAAAGAAATGACAGTTTGGAATGTTAAAACGCTAAGCTAGAAATAGAGTCGGGAAAGAATATTATAATATGTTGAAGTCATATAGTGACAGAATGCTTGAAATGACTTCAATAAAAAGGAAAAATAAATAAATAAACATATAACAAAAGTTCTTTGCATTATATATATATATATATATATATATATATACGTATAAATAATCAGATTCTAAATTATCTATTTCAGATTGCTAATTAAATGGACAGTTCTAAAATTACCTGTTTCAAAACTCTCCCTACACCACTTCCCTCTTCTTCCCTTAATAAAGTAATGGAAGGAAGGAAAAACAATTCAATAAATAAATGAACATATGTGTGCAGGATTCAACTAGCTATACACCCTAGGTATCACTAGCAGTTGTATCTAATAATAGTATAGCATTATTAATTTTAGATTGCAAGTTTTATAAAGACATATGCAAGACAAATAAAGTGATGATACATACTTAGTTTGATCTTTGAGAGAATTAGGAAGTCCAGTAATTTTGGCTCCAGTTTTCAATTTCTTCTTTCTTACATCCATCCAGTTGTTTTTCTCCGATGATCTTTTAAGGGTCATAGATGGTGTCCAGTCCATACCTTGTGGGAATGTAATGATGTTATTGTTTTGGATAAAAGAAACAGCTTCTTCTATATTGTTGAAAGAACTCATCTAATTCTGGTGGTAGATTTTGATTTTGGCTGGATAGACTAATTGTGCTTTAAATTTATTTTGCTTTAAAAACCTTACCAGTGGCGAAGAGCTTTTTCACATTTCCAGGACTCTTGTGGAATAATCGTTGTCTAGCCTTATTTGGTTTCCTTTAAAAGATAATGGACTTTTCCTCCAAGCTGTTCTCAGAATAAGTTCTTTATCTAAGAAGGATAGGAACGTCACAACAATAGATCTTGGAGAGGCATTAGGGGAAGAAGAAATAGGCTTCCCTATGGCTCTATGTGCTCTCTCAATCCCGTAGGACATACCTTCTTTTAAGTCTAAGAATTCAGACAGCCAGGAATTTAGGAAGGAAATAATATCTTCTCCTTCTGATTTTTCAGGGAGACCAAAGATTCTAATATTTTTCTCCTCTCTCTGTTTTCAATATCGTCTACTTTATTTATCAACCAGTTATTTTGTTGCAGTATGGTCTCACAGTGGGATTCATCTTCCTTAAGCCTTTTATCTATGTCATTCAGTGAAGTTTCAATGTTCAGAATTTTGGATTGTTGCTGCTGGAGAATTTCCTTCAGGACATCAGTTTGTTGTTGACAGTTCATCTTTAAAATTTCAAGATTGTCAGTAAATCTATCCATTTTTAAAGACAGTTCCTGGAGAGTGGTAGATATAGACTGGATCTCCTTCCTTAATGTAGAGTCAGCATGTGAAGATTTTGAGTTGCTCATCCCTGTTTAGTAGTATAATCCTTAGTTTTGACAGGAAATGTTTTAAGAAAAGTCTCCAAAGTTGAGAATCTAGTAGATTATAGATTCCCAAATAGATTGTATAACTTTAAGGAGCTGGTAATAGAATTTTAAATAATAATTTTCCTGTTTCTTAGTAACTGATATGGAGCTCAGGAAAAAAGCTGTTACCAGTTGGCCATCTAGGCTTTGCCCCTAGAGATCACAGTCATGATGGTTAACAGGGTCATAGGTTAGTACTAAGCTAACTGCCCTTGTGAGCGATTATAAGCCTAGCCAATTATCCCTTGTGAGACTCAAATGCTGCACCTTGTGTTTGTAAGGCAAACACCTTCACCATTAGGCCACCATCCCAACCCAATGAAAGGCAAGTGTGGTTAGTCATAAAGTATGAAGCTAATTTTGTCTTTTATACACATATTTTAACATAGTAGCTCATGTTACTTCATATTTTACTTAACAAAATGCTATTTATTTTGGTACTTTATCCCATGTTCTTGCTATTCTCTTTTACATTTAATAATCTTGTTACTATAGCTGCATTGCCTTCTCTTTGTAGTATGTTAATCAAGTAATCCAGTAAGGCAGTATATTTCAAAAAAGTGGCTGCATATCAGATATTGAAGGTAAAAGACAGGCAGTCAATGGAGAAAATAAGAAAGTAAATTATCACATGAAGCTGGATACATAGAGCTGCCTTCTTACTACAAAGGAACAGACTCTCCCATGTGACAGATACAAAACACTGATTTGCTGGGCTAAACTACAACATTAGCACTTTTCAGGCTGCTGAAGACACTGACTTAATGGTACAGTTAGCTGATCATTTCAAGTTACACTGCATGTATTTGAACAAGATTTGTTAAAAAGAAAATACAACACCAAAATGTGTGCAGTTCTCTGTAGTGGAAAAGTTATTTATTCTTTCTTTCTTCTTTTTATTTCAAACATAGAGCTTGTTGTCCTGGATTTGATTCTGTATGTCACCGTTTATCCCCTGTGTGATATTGAACAAATACATAACCAAACAGTGCTCCTGTTTTGCTCCTGAAAAGTATGACTTGTATCAAGTATGTTTACCTGGATAACAACTGAGTAAATAACTAAATACAAATATAAACTGCACTATCACTGCTTCTCAGTGTAGTTTTATGTCTGGTTCCTTTTGACCTTAGATGACCGAATGCTTTGTATTTCTCTCTTGGAAGGAGTCATTTATCTTAAGGTCATGGTGTTGTCTCTTTGGACAGTAATAGAGCATCTTATAAGTTGTGTAGAATCTCTATAGTAGTTTATGATAGCATACTCAAACTTTCTGAAAAACCTTGTGTAACAAGGAACATCCTGACAAATGCTTGTTATTACCTAACTTTTCTTAGTCAGCCAGCTTGCCTCAAGCTGTCCAACACTGATTTCTGTTTAAGTAAAGTAGTAAATACAGATTCATAGTCACCTACACTCGGTTAGATGATTGCTTCTTCATCACGCAATGCACATGCACAAATCCATGCCATCCTCTTGCCCCTAGGGGCCATATAATGGGTAAAATAGGGTTATATTGGCTAGGCTTATAAGGCTCCTAAGCCATTAGACTAGTAATCTCATCTTAACCTATGAACCTACTGTACACACACAAACACAAACACACAGTATCCCACATTGTGGCATGTTAATATGAGTCACAAATAGTCAATAAACCCTTTCATCAAAACTCATTATTTAATAAAAGCAATAAATAAACAAATAAGTTTGCAGCCCTGAGTATGTGCTTGTTATGTTTGGTAACTCCCCAGTATCTGATGTAAATCAGGCATTTTTCACTCAGACTAAAACATTTGGGTACACTCCAAAACATAGATTGCCACAAGATGAATGTCCTTTATCAGCTATAAGAGCAGAAAAAAATTGACTCCAGTTTTGTATTCTTTATTCCTATTACACTCTGATCCGAACTTATCCGTCTCTTTCCATTGCAGATGTGAACCTACACCCTGATTCTCTGTACTTCAAACAGCCAGTGATTTTTTATGGTATTATTTGCAGTGAGAGCCCACCACCACAGTATTATATGTAGAAACACAAATCTATTCTTCTGCCATAAAAACTCTGGTCATTGCCTGACTGTTAAGGTCATTTAAATGTAGTGTTACATACAACTTTTCACATATCTACTTCAGTGAATTTTAAATATGTGTGCGGTACTTTTGGATGAGTGGGCAGCAACATTTCTCAATGCATTTGAATTCTGGATATTTCATCTCCCAGGATGGGGCTCCCACCTACTTCTATGCAGCAGTAACCACCTGATATAAAATGAAAGGATTCAAATCACAGGCATGAAAGGCTTTGATATTTATTTTAAGCAGGTATGTTGCCAATCATTTAAGCTACACCATCTGCTATAGTAACAATGCTGTCAATTTCTCCAGGGTACAGAACTTACAACAGGCTTATTACCAATTAGAAAATGTCATAACAGTGCTCACAGAGCATATTTTTGACAAATGACCCATAAGCAGATTGTCAGATAGAATGGCTTGCTTGTTACTCTGCACCCCAGGTTGTCAAGGTTAAAATCAAAGGGATTACTGCAAATATATTTCCAATTTAGCTAAGTGGAAAGAGACTAAAAATAGTTAATCAGGATAGCCAGTAATAAATGTATGAGGTAATAAAATTGTCACAATCTGAAGCAAGTTTTACCATGCATGTTTTTTAACACAAAGCATATGCCTGTATTTTCCAAGAAATATACATGTGCCAACATTTATCTCCACTGGTATGTTACTGACACTGAACACACCAGTGGTACTAAGGACTATTCCCAAGTCCCCAGCTCATTTGTTCATGTCAAAATAATATAAGTTATGCCATTATTTTCTCTTACTGCTGCTGTACAGTTGCTAAAATATTTCAGGAACAGAGTAAAAAGTGGAAAGGCACACACAGTACTATCACAGGAGAAGTTCCAAATTAGAAAACAAATTATAAAAAAATGCAAATATTTCCTATTAATTTTACCATTAAAAAATGTTGTGTATGATATCTGTATGTGACTAAGTTTTTTTGCCTTTTTTTATTTGAATCCACCTACCGGATGTTACTTCACATGTTTCGCCTTCATAGGTTCAGAGATTCATAGTTTCATACAAAGCTTAGGAGTGTAGAACCATCAAGGAACACACATACCTCTTTATACTGACATTTGTTAACCCTTTCAAAGAGATTATATCCCTTTAGTCCAGGCATGATTTGCATGGCTCACCATACAATTGTTAAGTCTAGCTTTGAAAGTAAATAGGACATTACTTTAATATTTAAAGGGACTTTGTTAGAAAATATGGACTACGGATTCAAAGATGGCTGCCGTTCTGTGAACACTGCTGAACTGCAGCTCTCCAGTTAACCTGAGGAAATCAAAACCCTGAGTGGATACTACAAAGTTTTCAACATCAAAACTTTGATAAACTTACTCTAACTACACTTATTTATCCTGGATTGAGAAGAAAAACCGGAAAAAAAGGAATATATTTCATTGGATTACAACAGATTAGCTAGCTCTGCAGAGAGGAATACACAAAGGAACCGTGTGCTTTTAATATTGCAACTTTTTATGTTCCAATAAGATGTCAAAAGAAGACAAAAGCATGGATATAACTATGACTAAAACAAAATTATCGGAATTGCAATCACCAGAAAAAGATGTGACTATTAAACGACAAAAACTTACTAAAGCACAGGAACAACAGAAACTAGGGACAAAAACTAAAGCTGATCAAGCTTTAAATATGGAGGATATCAAAACTGCACTTCTGCCTATACAAGAAGCTTTAAAAGAACTGACTTGTCAAATACAATCATTTGGAATTTCATGTACTCAGTTGCTAGAAAGAATGGATAAGACGGAGGCACGAATTTCTGATACTGAGGACAAATTAGTTTTACTGGAAAAAAAACTAATCTGCATGATGTGGATATACAGGCTATACAAAGTAAGCTTACAGACCTAGAAGCAAGATCCAGGAGAAACAATATCATTGTCAGAGGGATTCCTGAATCCATTCAATATAATAAACTGATTCCATCCATACTGCAAATATTTGTAGTGCTTTTAAATGATTCTGATACTGTGAAACAAATCATCGTGGAAAGAGCACACAGAGCTTTGAGAGAGGTACAAGCATCTAATTTTCCTAGACCTGTGTATGTTAAACTGTTTAATTATCAAGATGTAAATAGAATACTTATTACTGCAAAACAAGGTGGAGGCTATATTATGTGGAAAAACAATAAAATATCTCTGACACAGGATTTACCTATACAGATCAGACAGGCTAGACAGTCTCTGTCTCCTTACTGCAAATTTCTTATTGACAAACAAATGAAGTTTCAAATGAAATATCCTAATATGCTTATATTCACAGTGGATGGGGCTAAACATTCTGTTTCCACCAAAAATGAGGCAAGAAATCTGTTTCTTAAAATTTTCAAGGCTTTACCTGCATCAGAGACTTGAATTGAACTTTTGCTGGGACTGGCATGCTACTATGTTTACTGTGCTTCGAGGACTGGGTAATCTTTTGTTTGCATTTGTAAAGCTTAGGCCTATTCCTGAGCAATATAACTGTTTGCTTTTCTTTATCTTGATCTCCTGCACTTGTTTCCTGACATTTTATGGCTTCTACGAACTGTTTTCAATGAGGAGGAAGACAGGAAGTGCTTAAAATGCTGTTGAGGGTGTAGATTTCGTTGTGGCACGTCCGGGAGTCCGTCTGCAAAAGTGGTCCCCCGTCGCAAGCATTTTACAGGACTTCCTGGTTTGGAAAACCGAAGAGAACTGTTTTAAACACTCTCTTGCTTATTTAACATTAAATAACACTGTTCTATAGTAATTTAAGCACATAGGAACTTGTTAGGAACTTCATTTATTAACTTTCAGTCAACATTTTGTAGTTATATTATTTAGAGAGGGTGCAGGGATTTAGCAATGTTTATTTAACCTGTCAGCATAGTTTTTAATGTTTTGTGTTATTTTCATTATTTTATTTAGTTAGAAGCTTGCTTTATTATGAAACTAGTATAAGGTGAATGTATAACAAAGGATATTAATAAATTTGCTGTCTATTTGCTTTAATATAGGGTTATATATTAGTATGTATTTTTTCTCTTTCTCTTCTCTCTTTTAATGCATGTGGTTTATGTATAGATAACTAATCCAACTGAAAGTGCATTATTATAGTGAAAGTGCATTATTTTAACCTACTGAAAATGCATTATTTTTTTACTTTATTCTTTTTACATGTACTACTGTTACATTTTTAATTTGATTTGTTTAAATAGTAATTAACCAAAGAGATGTAGTTTATGGCAGTGTTTGTTAGGGAATGTTTAGTTTAGGCTTTGTCGTAGTGAAGTTAGGTTTTATAGGTCTTAATTGTGATACATGTGTGAAATTTTACATTGTGGTGTTTTTATATCTGTTGTTTCTTTTAAACCCTTTGTCATTTTATATTATACAGGACCTATTCATCTCCTGGTCCGGGGTTAGAGTGGGTATGCACTGGTTGGGGATGGGATATAAGGATTGCTTCCAGATTATGTATGGTTTTGAATTTACTGTTTTTTTGTTTTTTCCATGCTCTCTCTCCAAAACTTTCATCTTACAGTGAATCTTTGAAATGTGGGAAGTAGATTCATGGAACGTTAAAGGGCTCCAGAACTTGAAGAAGAAGAAACTGGTGTTACATGCATTGTTGCAGGCTAAGGCATGGTTTATCCTACTCCAAGAAACGCATTTAATGAATGATCAATGGGGTGATGTTAAAAAAAAGAAATGGATTAGAGAAGTAGTAGTATCTGAAGGTAAGTCAAATAGTGCTGGGGTAGCCATAATTATTAAAGATCAATACAAGGAAAAGATATTAGATTCTAATACAGATAAAAATGGACGGTGGTGCTATGTTATTCTTTCATCTACCTTATTTGATAAACCTATTTTACTTTTAAATATATATGCTCCCTGTAATGACCAACAACTATTTATAGCATCACTATATTCAATTTTAACACAATTTGATAGATATTATGTAATTGTTGGAGGTGATTGGAATACCTACCAGAATCCGAAGTTGGATAGATCTTGTCCACAAAGAGCATTTAACAAGCATGCTCTATTAGCACTGAATGATCTTAAAGAAGATTTTCAATTATATGATCCATTTCACTATCTGAATAACGATAATAGTACAAGCAATTTTACCTTTTATTCCCCATGTCATAAAATGTGGTCCAGAATTGATTTCTTCCTGATTTCAAGAGTATTGATCAATCTAGAAACTACAGTTATGGTACATGCCCATTATATATCAGACCATTCTAAAATTTAATTGAGTTTTACTAAGGGGGTAAAAGATACTTTGAGACAAAGAGGTTATAATTGGTCTCTTAATCCAAATCTATTGAATAAGGAGAATATAATACTGGAAATTACAAAGTACCTGAAAGACTTATTGATTGGTTTAGGGAAACAACAATTTGCCCCAGATATTGAATGGGCAACAGTTAAAGCTCAAATAAGAGGGACACTTTTGCAAAAAGCATCTTATTATAAAAAATATTAAACAAAGATATTCAAACTTTAGAAATAAAAATTAAATTACTTGATCAAGAACTGATTAGAGATTTTAATGAGCAAACAGAGAAGGAACTGATTAAATGTCAAAAGGATCTCTTTTTACTTCAGAATAGTAGATTAACATTTCAAGAGTACAAGATGTTAGTGAGGTATGCCAGTCATGTTCAAACACCATCGAGGCATTAGCTAGGATCATTAATCAAACAAAACCAATCGTGCAGATTTTGGAAATACAATTTAATAATAAAATATATTCTAAAACTGAGGAGGTTCTTAATATCTTTGAGAAAATATACACTAATATTTATGCTGGACAAAAGGATATGACCCCTAACAGGAATTATGAACAATTTCTACAGTCAATTAAGTTTCCAACAATAGGAGAGGACATTCAAAATGACTTGGTTAAACCGATATCTGAAGAAGAAATAGTATATGTAATTCAGCATATGAAATCACATAAATCACCAGGTCCTGATGGCTTGACACTGGAATGTTATAAAAAATTTGCAGATATTTTTGGTAAGATACTTTCAGTTGTGTTTAACTACATAATTAGGAATAAAATTAATGATCCACACCTTAACGCCTCAAAAACTATTTTTATACATAAAGCCAATTCAGATCCTCAAAATCCGGATAATTATAGACCGATATCATTAATAAATGTAGACATGAAAATTCTAACCTCTATTATAGCATCTAGACTGAAGAGAATCATGACTCATATCATTTCTAAAGAACAGACTGGTTTTATGGCAGGTAGACAAACCAGTGATAATACACTCACACTACATACTATGTTAGAGCATGCTAAGCAAAATAATTTAAATATTTATGCCCTTATAATTGATGCCCAGAAAGCCTTTGATAGGGTTGATACAAATTTCTTGTTTGATCTTTTACCGTATTTTAATATATCACATGACTTTGTCCAAATATTACAAATATTATATAGTAATCCCTATACTACATTGTATATTAATAAAAACTTCTCTAAAAGAATACAGATTAAGACTGGAACACGCCAGGGTTGCCCTTTGTCCCCTTTATTATTTAATATCTATCTTGAACCATTGTTTTTATATATTAAACAAAATGTTTATCATAATGTCCCAATAATTTATGAAACTAAAATATTAATGGCAGCTTTTGCTGACGATATTAGCATTTATTGTGCATCTCCATTATCAGATACTGAAAAATTATTGAAGGCTGTTAATGAGTTCTCAAAAGTGTCTAATTATAAAATTAACTTGAAAAAAACCAATATCTTCCCTTTAAAGACACCTAAACCCTTTTCGTTATTGCCCTTAGTGGGACAGGTATCATTTAAAGAAAATATTAAATATCTAGGTATTGAGTTCTCTACTGATAATAAAGACTTTTATAATAATAATATTAAAGCAATCTGGGAACAAATAATTTCTGATTTTGGGAGATGGAAAAATTTATGACTGCCAATATTAGCAAAAGTTTCAATTATCAAAATGAACATATTACCACGATTACTGTATATTTTTAGGTCAGCCAATTTATTACTTTCAAGTCGTTTTTAAACGGATTCATAAAGAATTGGCTAAATTCATTTGGGAACCAAAGAAAACGAAGCTATCTTATGATAAATTAATGACCCCAAAAAATAGAGGAGGACTGGAATTACCTAATTTTGAAATGTATTATTTAATTGTAAATTCTAATAGAATTTTAAGAATTGCCAATTATGATATAAATAATACTAAGTGGACACCACCTTGGGTAGTTCTGAATTATAAATATATTGTAAAGTTAAATATCAATCCTAAAGCAAAACTTTTTTTAGGTAAGGATACATTGAAATCCTATGGGATTATTGAACACATCAAAACGAACATACTCTCTTTACATAATTTATTTTATTTATTAGATTTGGTTCAACATATGATGGTTTTTCAACCCTTTCATAAGAATCCTAATTTAAAATTGAATAATCAACTAATTGATCTCAACAAGTTTCCATTGATAGTTAATCTAACTTTGATTGATATATATAAACATCTTGACAGTTCGGCCAACCAAATAAGACAAGAACTTAACTTACCTAAATATTATCTGGTTATTCTGAGACAAATTAGAGAACTCACTATAAGCTAGTTTTAAACCGGAAGAAGAGGCTATTAATAGATGCTCTTTGTTGTGGCAAGCTCTCCAACAGGATCTTAAATATATCATGACAGCAAATCAATTAATTAAAGAATTTCAATTATTTCATGATAAAATTTTGTTATCAAACTACTGGGAAGAGAAAATCTTACTGACAGATAGAAGTAATATGTTAAAAGCAATTGACTTGACCATCAAATCTACTTCTCTTCAAAAATTAATATATACCCAGTTGATTTGGAACAATGCATATTATACATGTCTTACCCTGCATAAATTTAATCCCAAAAATTCACCAACTTGTCCATACTGTAAGAATCAACCAGCTGATCTTCTTCATATGTTCTGGAGTTGTAAATGTATTTTCAAACTTTGGAATTCCCTTAAGATCCAACTTCAAAAGGTGGGTTACATTGCCATCAACATTATCATGGAAATTTATGATTCTGCATATTCCCCCTAGAGAGATCCCTAAATCACAAATTATTATATATATTAATATTTTTCTATTAATGAAGCTTTATATAGCTTCAAATTGGTTAGAGCCATCTAAAACTTCATGGCAGAACTTTAGAGTTCTAGCGACAAAACATATATTGGCTCATAAATTACTATTAAACCCACAAAATAAAAATGTTAATAATCCAAAAATTTGGAAACAGATTTTTAATATTATACTAGCATAGTATTTTCAACTTGGAAATATTAATAATTATTTATGTGTGTGGAGAGAATTTAGTAATCAACTGTCAATTACCTGCATTTATTCTTATGCTTTTTTGTATTTAACTGTATTACATGGAAGCATTCTTGTAAATATTGTATATAGAGTGTGGTTATTAGTGATATTAGTTAATGCTTGATTTGTGAATATATGTTATTTTTGTTCTTATATGTGTTTGAAAATAATATAACAATAAAGATTTATTATGGAAAAAAAAAGAAAATATGGACTATGATGGGTTACAAATCTCCCATATTAGCAGATCATGATGTTTTTGATCTAGCAGCTGAAGTTTAGTTCTTTGGCATGAATGATAGAGAGACAGGTCATTGGTTCTGCAATGAGAAGGAAGAGATTGCAAAGGATAAGGACTTGCAGTGCACAAAAGGTTAAACACAGAAACAGTCTCAGGAGTCTATATGAAACATAGAAAAAAGATAGGGAATTTAGTCTTTCAAGCTTTGTTAGATTACATCATTTGGAAATCTTCTAGATCAGAAAACATTGGAGTCTTTTAAGTTGATCAAAGTACTTTGTGAGATACATTCTACAACGAGCATTATATTTAAGGATATGTGTATTAAGAAATGAGTAGAGAAGAATCGCTACTGTATGAGACCTAGAAAATATATCCCTACTGGTTAGGTAAGCAGTGTAGGACTTACTAACCACAACAAAGAATGGTGACCAAAAGAAACATTGCCATCAACATGGGTGTCCAATTTGCAGATAATTATCTGTATTGATCCTGCTCTGATGGGCCTGCTGCATGGCTATAAAACAAAGAGCATCAGAATTACCAGATCTAGGGACCTAAACCTCTGATATAATGTAAATAGGACATGTTGAAGGGACAGGTATGTCTCTCAGTGACTACCTCTTCTCTGGAGCAGGTTTCTCACCTATATGAAGCAGAGTTCTTCCCTAACCCAATTCAAGCATAACTTGAATCGGTGGATGGGGAATCATAAATTTAACCCTGGTCTGACACCCACATCTCTTATAGACAGAAGCAGCCTATAAATACTTGACCACACATGCCCAAGTCTACATGTACCACAGAAAATGCTGCTAGGTTTTCAAAACTTATCAGATACATTTGCGAAGTATGGCTAGGCCTTAAAAGGGCCTCTGGGGTTGCTAGCCTAGTAATCATCTATGAACCTATGAGAGAGGTTCCAGCAAGGAGGCAACAGGAGGGGGCAAACCAAAATACTGAATTTTTTGGCATTGAAGATGACCATGACTTACACAACAGGTGCTGGTTACTGCCAGGCTAGGGTGAAGTATCTGATTGTCCACAGAGGAGTATAAAATAGCATCCCATTTGCCATCATCAGCAGACTTAGTCAGCCTCAGTCCCTTGACATCTACTTTTGGTTCTGAGAAGTAGATAGCAAATAGACAGGGGCTGAGGACAGAGTCTTCTGGAAGCCTGCTGGTCAAGTTCCCTATATGCTGATTCTTTTGTCTTGTGGCATCATCATTTATGCCAGTTGTGTGTTCCCTTTCATCACAGTTTGGTATTCATAAGTCACACACATTTTCTAACAGTATCTTGTTTGCACTTAGATTAAATTGTGCTACATGTGGTACTTGCATCCACACATACCATCCATGGAATAAGTGCGATTGTAGGCCTAATCTAGGGAATACAGAACTCTAGCTAATATTGGGTCCCTTCAAGAAAAAAGAAAGAACGAGTTTTTTAAGTGATACTTTTCCTTCTCCTCACCTTCTTTTCCTAAACACTGTGGAACCTAGCTGTCTAGCCTGTGGGCAAAATAAATAAAATGCTTCAGGAAAATGTAATACACCTCTTAACCTGAGTACAATGCAAGTTTCTCCAGTGCTATCTCAGAGACAATTTTTGATTCTACTATTAATTCATTCTTGTATAGCTTGTAGAACAAATATTAAGGCTGATGCATGCAAATGACAATAGATTTGTCCTTGTGTGATATAAAATTTTATACTTTTAGACCTGATTACCATAAATCAAATGCATTAGAAGTAAAACTGTTTTATGATGTGGCATCCTTAATCATTCTGTCATGGATACAATTAACAAGTTATCAAATTAAGGATCAGTAACCGTAAAAAGAAATCACAACAGTGGGATGACTTAACATAGCATGTTGGGCAGTGTAGCCTCAAAAGGGCTGTTGCCTCTTATGGGATTAGTTTCTATGTCTTGTACAAGCAAGTGTTAGAACAGGCTTCATATATCTGCCTCAGACATGAAATGGAATGAGCAAGAAATCATAAAATAAAGGAAAAAAAAATAAAGGAACAGTCACTTACACCTTACATATTGTTTCAGACTCATTGCAAAATGCATATAATAATTTTATATTTCACAGTGATCCCTTGCCCTCTTCTGTTATTGCTACCATTGCTGTGATTACTGTTCATCTGGAAGTAGATTTTCTTTTTTTTTTTTGTTTGTTTGTTTTTTAAACTGCTACTGCCATTTTAGGGTTTAGATTATTTAAAAGTTACTAGATCAGTTATGGCTTTTGAATATTTGTTTTATTTCAAATCATAAAACATTTCCTTAATGATGAGGACTGCAAAATCGGAAGAGTATCAGCATTTTCATTAAAGGTTGTGAACAGAGAAAAAAAATGGAACCTCTCTATACCACCAGGAATACGTTGCAAAACTGGATTTTTTTTTATTAGTTTTGCATGACACAGTAAAAAAAAAAAAAAAAATGGATCAAACTTATGTCTGTTTTGTAGCTACAAGTAAGAAGTCTCTTGACACCTGAAAAAAAAAACTGGAAGACTTACTTGGAACTCCTACGTTTAGTGGAAAACTGTTTTTATGCTAAACATTTTGAAGGTAAAATACAGAAAATGCTACAGAGAAACAGACATATGAAGCATATTAGAAAACATACTGATTTACTAACAATGTATGTGGCCATGTTGATAAAGGTAGTTTAACAATATAAGAAGAGCCAATACAACAAAATTTGAGACAGGATTCTATGTGGGATAAATTGCAAATACATATAAAGAAGCTTACTATGATAAAATAATACAATGAGAAATTACATTAAATATAAATTTAGTACTAGAAGCAGAAAAAGAAATTTGGAGTGCTTACATGTTGGATTGTTAGTAATAGCATGTATATGAGTGTGGGGGGGAAACATACAAAGAGTGGCCCCAACATACCTTTCAACTGTACAGATTTTCACAAAAAGTTCAGATGTTTGCCTAATATTTTTGGCTTGTTCCTCATAAAATTCGTGGTTTTCTGGAAAATCATCCAAGATTGAAATCACTAAATAATGGTATACATTTGAGTTTAAGACTTCATACAAGTTTGAACATGTTTGCTAAAGTTAATAAGATCAATATTTAAAAATTGTCTCTATTTTTGGGCCTTTGTTCCCTCATTATTTTTGGACTTTGTCCAGATATTTTGTGTTAAAATGTTGAGGGGTATGGGCCCCAAGGCAATACAGGGGACTAGTGAACCACTGGTATAGCTAACAAAACAAAAAAATACATTACTTAGATCCTAGAACAAATTCAAACCTACCTGCATTAAAGACTCTGAGAAAGTGATCTTCATAGAACTATAAACTACAACCTGGAAGACAATATAAACTGAAACTAGCATCTAGAAACAAGATTAATTATAAATATTTCCTTTAATGAAATGCAAGATTAAGAAATAATACCTATCAATGCTATTACGTAATCCAAAGTGTTACCACCCACTCTGACTCTCAGGACGTAGCTGATAGGATGGCAGACAAATTCAGTGCGATGTTCATCCCAGAAACCATCACTGTAGTTCTATAAACCACTGACTCACTTACATCTCCCCCAAGGGCAATATGGGACATGCTCTCAAAACCTAAAAATATTACTTCTATTGGCCCAGAAAAAATACATAGACACATCATTAATAGTGAACTTATGTAATTTAAGCTTAGCCACTGGGTGTTTCCCTCTGAAGCATGTAGAATAGGTGTTATGATGCCCCTCTATAAGGCAGGTCTACTACAGACTCCATAATAGCGTTTTTTGCAAAGTCATGGAAGACATCATTTCTTGCTTCTTAAAGTACAATATAAAAAAATCTCAAAATGAAACTTCAACAGACTGGTGTTATCAAGGGCAAGTCATGTCTTCTCAATATAGTGACCTTCTGAAGACTGCCTAGTAAAGATCACTGAGGTGGTGGGTAGTAGTCATAGAGTCCATACAGTATAATTGTATCTGATGAAAGCACTGTCACCATCTCCCATAATGGTATTGTTAATAAGCTAAAGGACATACAATTAAACCCTTATGTGGTAACGTGAATATTAAATTGTCTGAAAGACAGAACTTATATAGCTAAGGTGTCAGTTGCTGCCTCAGAAAGCAAAATGCTAATTGGTGGCATACCTCTGAACTTACTGTTGGAACCTCTTCTTTATGGTATTTATTATCTGACCTCTGTAAACATTGACATTTAGCTAAGTAAATTTACCAATTACTGTGAACTTTGAGTAATTGTTTGATCACCACTTGACATAGAAACATTGCATCAAGAAGTAAACCTTATAAACCAGAAACAAATAAAATGGAAAATCTAAATGCACAAAAATTGCAGTATTGTCATGTTTGGTAAACAGATCTTGCATTTGGCTTACAATATAGCTAGTACACAGTCCAAACTGACACACTAGTCAGGGATCTTGTCACCTTTGCTGACAACTCACTCTCCTTCAACCATTGGATAGTAATAATAGTCAAGAAAACCTTTTATTAAGCTCATCTGATATATGAAGGATTTCATCCAGGTCAAAAGATTTTATCATCCCTTTCTACTCGGCTTTGATCAGACAGATTATACATTACAGAACATAACCTAATACAGAGGAAATGTAATTTAATAGCCTTAAAAGTAGTGCACACTTTCCTTAAGGGAAAACAAAGCAACATAAGAGAAAACTAGTTGTACAGGAATTACTACTCTAGACATTGGCATATAAAATTCTAAATTATACAATGACTAGCCATTAATATTCAAAACCAAGCACACTAATTGGTCAGCCCAACCAGCGTGCCCATTGTAAATCCAAGAATACACCAACGAAAAAATATCCAGTCCCCCGGACTTTTTTCCATTAGTATATCTCATAAATGTTTTACTTTTCTTTCTTTTTTTTATAAAATAACAAAACGGAAGACCTCAAATGAATGTCGGAGATGGTGCAGACAAAAATAAAATGATAATCACATATGTTCTGCAAAACTATAGAAAACTATAGAAGCTTACCTGATTATATTGTCTGTTCCGGCTCTCCCTCATTTGTTAAAAGTCTCCCAGTATCTTTTTTTTTTGTTTTCAAAAAAAAAAAAAATCAATTGAGATCTTTCTCTGTTGCTTCCTTTGCACAGCACTGATGTACTGCATAAGCTTGGGGAACACAAGCCCCAGACGCATGCACAGTACATTAGAAAAAGCCACGGGATACCAGAAAAACAGGTAAGGGTAGCACGGAGGCATTATACAAAGACATTATTTAAGAAAAGTAAGTATTTCTTTCTTAAATAATGTCATTGTATAATAGCAATAACCAACTCCGTGATTGTGGTATATTGAAATTTACACACTGTTAGCTTTATTTAATCACTTGGACCTCACCCTAATGATTAAACCACACCAACCATGGGTAAATCTTCAATATAACCACACCACGTCATTTGTTATTTCTTAATAGAGGGTTGTCACAACTTCTTATGTAAGGTTTGTGTCAAAGTTCATTTTGGATTCTTACTAAAAATAAGAAAACAAGATTTGAGCTGTATTGCTACATCACCCCGTTTTGTATGTGTCTATCCAGATATACTACACAGTTTGTGATTCCCACTAAGAAGAATAACAATTTAAAGACCCTTATCTACCAGGACAGGGGTGAAGCCCTTTCCCTGTACACTGTTGAATATACACTCCTATGTGAACATCTATATCTTGGACTATGTGCCATTAACATCCCAATCCCACATGATTCCTTGCACCTCTGAAAGGCAGTCAGGACCACAATCACTACAACTGAGGATTTAAATATCTGCCTAGATATAAACAAAACATGTTATAGGAACAAATATATTATCAAATGCTTATCACATCTCAGGAGCAATCTGCCTCTATATATAAAACTGAGAGACCCTCGCAACTTTCAGAACAAACCTTGACAATTGGATTGGCATCCACAAATTCATTCTTGCCATGACTGAAACTGGTCTTTTGGAAATGAGAGGTACTTCATAACAGTGGGCACTGACAATGTATATCTTGCCTTCCTGTAGTCTCACCACACAGTTTCTGGGATCCTGTGATCTGATGCTCAATGCTTAAGTTAACACCTGTTCTAACTGCCTCCGTGAATAGTACACAGCTTCTTATTTTACGTAAAACAATAAAAATGTTCTGGTCGTGGTAAAAACTAGCATATAAAGCTCTGTGGAATAACAACAAATATTGTCTAAAAGCTTATTCTAAAAGAACAAAAATGAAATTTACCATTGACTGATCATATAATATTGTAAAAGAAGAAAGTACAGTGCTCAGAGTAACATTTTCTCCCCATTATGCATATAGCTTGAATTTGAAAAAAAAAAGCTAACTTACTCTGGCTATAAATGAAATAAAGGCAAGCCTGTGAATGCTGAAGATGATAACATCACAATGTAACCACTTATAAATTAAATGAAATTCAAAGAAATAAGTAAAACATTTTGCAGTTAACTAATATGATGCAAAAAAAACATACATAGAAATGTAAAATAGTAGGAGTCATTAATATTTAAGTTGTTTTCTTGGAACAAATGGACATATTACTTTTAATGATTATAGGTAGTGAGCCAGGCTTACTTGGCAGACTGGTGAATAAAATGTACTTAATTTGGGAGAAACAAATCATGTGCATGGTCAAGGGGAATCCCTAGAAAACAAATCTATTAAAATGAACTATAGTTGGCATGAAATACTAATACTACAGTTAGTGCTCATTTTCCCTGTAGAGGGCAAACCTACATTTTGAGAATTAGTCCAGTTCCTTCTTTGTGTAAAATGGTATGGACAGAAGCAATTAGATAGTTAAAATACAAAACAGTTACAACTAGAACATGTAAAATATTCTAGATGGGTTGCTGCTTTGGTACCTATACTGAAATCCAAAGAAAAATTAAAGTGTGTGGAGATTATAACTCTTCACAGTTCTTGGTCATCTTGCTAATAGCCTGTATGTGATACCTTTTTCTGTTGAAAAGGCATGTCCTACTTTGTCTGTGAAGGTCTCCATCAGGTTCCTGGTTCCTTCCCATATCCTAAAGTCATCCAATTTGGGTGAAAAGATAATCCTCTAAATTGTCCACAGGCACTGATATAGTGTATTAGTGAATGAGTATATGCATTATTCCTGTGATACGATGGCATCCCATTAAGGACTGTTTCTGCCTCCAGCTCCCAGTGTATCTGGATCAGTACTTTATAACTTAAGTGAAATACTTTTTTATTGTGGCAGGGAGTTAGAAATGTTTTAATTTAGATATTAGTTATGCTTCTCAATCAATGATTTATGATTTGGGGTTGTCAGACTAAGAAATACTTATGTATCCTGGCCACATGGTGCAGAGGAATAGAGACTGACAGTACCTCAGACAGCCTGAGTTTGATTAGCAGGTGGCACAGGCTCCCCATCTAGAGGGGATGGGGTAGCCTGGCTCATTGCTGTAGCAGTATGAATAGTGTGGTGAACTCTCCACTGCAAGTGGTGTGATTCTTGGATAGCAGTTTGTGCATTCATGGAAGATTGCATTCACATCCTGAAGGCAGCCATACTGGAGCTTGAAAGGCTGCTGTAAGGAGTTGGAGTCGGGGAACACTCTCCGGCAAGAGTACAGCACTGCAACAGTATTTTCAGTATTCTCGCTGAAGCAAGACTGGATCAGCTAGAGACTGTGGTGAATAAGAAATGGAGTTGGTAACAGTTGAAAGTCAGCTGCAGAGTGCTAAAAAATCAATAAATACTCAGATAAAAAAATGTATATGAAATAACTTACCATCACGAGTGTGAACATTCTCTGCTGCACTTCAGAAAACCATAGGAAATGTATTATGAACTATGGCACGTGCGGCTATTTGGTGATATCCTAGCTATTAGTGCTGCTTCAGAGAAACATCTCCATTACACAGACAGTGATGAATAGGATGCTGTTTATTGTCCTAAAATAAACAAGTCTGTGTGAGTGTGCGCGTATGTCTTTATGTGCGCGTGTATCCTTGATTTTCCAGAATGAAAAAATGTATCTATATTTTATGAATGACAGTTTGACATGGATTTTGAAAATTAAATAAAAATTCAAGGTGAAGAGATTTATCTAATGTTTCCAGGTTAAACAACTGGCTGCTCTCATTTAAAGATAACAACAAACAGGATATGCTCATTTAAAGATAACAAACATGATATGTCAACATTGCTGGCAGACAGAATTCACTGGCAGATAGAAAGGCTCTGCAACATTATTCTTGATAGTTTTCACTGCACAGAAAATCCCTCAAATGTATTATGTAATTTAGCAATATCTATTGTCTCTACAGTGAAAATTCATTTATTCTTTTGCTCCCCTTCCATAAATCACACCATGCACACCAGTTCCAATATGCCTAGAATTCACTATTGCAGATAGGGCAGCAATATCTTTATGCATCTATAAGTTAATTATGAAGTATTTTATATACAGTTGATCTTAGCCCAAAGGCTGAGAAATGAACGCACAAATTATTTTCCAAGAGCTTCATCATCGACTATTTTCATAAGTTAATTATGAAGTATTTTATATACAGTTGATCTTAGCCCAAAGGCTGAGAAATGAATGCACAAATTATTTTCCAACAAGAGCTTCGTCATCATTCAACATGAGTATAAGATATTCTTTTCTTCTTGACTGAAATAATTTAGCAACTGCAAAGTAGCAGTTTCTGTTCTAAAAGGTCAGGTTCCTATCAATGACCTCACTATACAAACTGCAATAATTGCTACCTCCTTCAATTTTCAATAGTCTTTAGGACTATGGGTCTGTGGACCGTATTCTGTCCATGTAAGCCCTAGCGGGGGTTCTGATACATTGTGGACCATACTCTGTCCACATATGTAGATGTACCCCTCCTCCCTACATGCACATTAATTGTATCAAATGATAGTGTCTTTCCACTGGAAGATGGAATGTCCCCTAACCAACTATCATCAAATACTGAACAAAATTATTCATACCAAGGACCTTTACACTTTACTGCTTAGTATCGCTTTTAGGAGACATAAGACATCTTATGATTCACGTATTGGAAACTGCATCTTATCATATTCTAACTTTGACAGTTGAATAGGAGGCAGAAAGGGAGGGGCCACTTTCTTCACTATAATCCTGTCAGAACAAGTGAGCAGGTAAATCTGTTCCTTAGGGTTTATATCATATTGATAAAATCCTACTCTCCTTGCCAAGCATTATTAATTGCATGGTACACCACCTCCTTTTCAACTAAGCTATTTGACCTTTTGCCAGTAAGAGAAGGGGAGTTCAGGACAAAGTTTTCTGTTTCCAAACTATATTTGACTTATCACTTCTGTCCATTATACCACACCATTTACACTGATTATCGTACAAATGTATCTCGTTATTGCAGGTAGGTTAATTATAGTATACAACACTTCAAACTTTAACTGATTTGTGACCCACATTCCTTTAACCAAGGTTGTCAGAAATTTATTACAGAATCTTGCATATCAGTCCGCTTGTTTATCTTCTAAACATGATTATCAGATTTCCATGAGGTCCTTCTATGAGTTAACAAACACACATTTGTACATCTTCCACTAATAACTTTACCCTACCATAGCATAGCCATATAGTTAGCCTGACCATTAACATGCCATTTCATCTAGTGAAAAGTGGTACCTCCTATAACTGTACCTAAGGTCTGAAATTCAGATACTGGCAATTGTCTCTGAGACTTTACAGACTGAGGCTCATACTCCTTTTATGTAAAGTCACCTGCTGAAGGAAATACTAAGGATCTTCTCATCCGACTTCTCAGTGTCTCTTTTCGGAGGTGTAAGGCCTTGCGTAGTTCTCTGTGAGAGGCCACAATCTACCAAGGTCTCTTGCAAAACCACATAATGCACTGGGCATAAATCATGACCTGTTCTTCCCAGGGTACCGATCTTCTCCCCCTAGCCATCCTGTTCCACACTCTAATCTCACCTGATGATACCTAAAGTAAGAGGATTCTTTTACTTTTCAAAATTGAGAGACTCACACTGCTTATTTCTTCCTTTCCCCTCTACTCTCACCCTACCTCCCCTATTTTATATGTACTTTTCTAAATACCACTCCATTTTCCTGCTTATACCTTTCCTGCTACCCAAGATTGCCTGTCTACCACTACTCATTCGCCTGTCTATCTTAAACATATATAAATCACTCCTTACCCCCTTTTAGTTTCTTAAATAAAAAAAAATGTGTACATTAAATTGATCTAAGATTACCTTGCTGAGATGCACTCTGTCTTGTGTATTAATAGGCTTGAACATTATCCTTCAAATAATGTTGTTAACGAAACATATATGCTCCAACTTTTTCCTCTGTTCTCATGGCTTTATTCACATATTTCCCAGCATGCATAATGCCCTTGTAACTAAATGATGTTCTCCAGATAAAGTGGGATAACGTTTTTGATAATATACTTATTACATTTAATACAAAGTTATGAAATAGATGCCCTTTAGCATTATAACAACCTTTTAAATAAAACTCTACTACTGTAGACATTTCAGCTTGCCAATACTAAAAAATAGATAAAATAACAAAATCCCTGACTTGACAATACTTGTCCAAGTCCCCTTCAATAAACACATCACACTGAATGATGTTTGATGACCTTTATTAAACTTCCATAAAATAGCTTTGATAACCAGTATGTATTACAATGGAACATAGTATAGCTGATTTAACACAGCATACATATACATGTAATGTTAATCAGGGCAGCGTGACCTCACTCATCCTGACCCAGTAAGCTGCGTCCATACCTTCACTCACTTACTTTACTTATGAAGCAGCGTCCAACAACTCACTTCAGATACCATTTATTAAATTACACCTCCAACCAAATAAGCAGCATCCTTACCTCCACTCACATATATTTATCACTTATTGAATTAAACATCCAAAGCAATAATCATCATCCTTACCTTCACTTGCTTATTTATTTATCAAGCAGCCTCCACCTGCTCACTTTCTTTCCCAACTCATTGAAATGAACATCCAAAAACAGAGAAGGAACAGAAGAGGGCAAGGCTGTCCCTTTTCTCTGCCCACCAGCCTGACCAGGCTGTTCCCCCTCTCTCTTACCAGAATTTCAACAACCTAACCACCCATAAAAAAGGGAGGGAGGGATGGTTCAGCCAAACATCATTCAGAGCATCCATCTTCTCTAAACCCAACTGAATCCCTATCAACAACCCCAAAAGCCCTGCCATATAAGCACCGAAAGCTGCCACTTGACTAACAGTTAAATAAACCAATGATCCCTTTCAAATACTAAAATAATAACCATATCTTTGCATAACTTCTGTATATCAACTAACTTCTCACTCATCCTGACTACCAATGTTATCATAATGAGCCCTGGGACATTACCTGCCCAAGGTAACACCAAAAACATTAAACCCAATGCAGTGTGAAACCACACAATGACAATTGCCTAGCATCATCCTAACAGCAGCCCTATATAATAAAGTCCAAAAGCAATCCCTCCATCACTCCAACTATCCAGCATAAGCATAGAACATAGTGACCATCCTAGCCTTTGCTGACCCACAAACGCTTTTGAAATGACTAAATACAGCCATAACATAAATGCCACAGAAACTGTAACCCCATGAACTCTATATCCCAACACAAATCCTCGCAATAAAACCCCCCTTGACAGTAGTCAAAGACCGTCAATCTTCCCTGTCAACCTACCTCAACCCTTCGAATCAATGACCACTAACCAAATTAATTCACTTAACCTTGTCATCCATGCAGCTGAAGACTTGTCAGTAGACAATGTCTGTCAATCTTCACACTATCAAACCTACCTCAACCCTTCAAATCAATAAACCATCAACCAAGATTAAGTTCACCTACCCTTGTCACCCGTGTAGCTATACTACCCAAAGCTAACACTTCCTCAACCAAATAAATGCCATACATTTTTACCAAGCTAGCAAATTTATTTATTTATTATTTATTTATTTGACATTTGTTGACTGAGTTGGTCCAGCTGGGCTGAAGCCCTTTTTCAGTGGAGACCCGGGGAGAAAAGCTCTACAAATACAAAGATACTCTAATGCATGACTACAAAAGACATTGTACATAGATATGTAGAATAAGATTAAAAAATAACAATAATACAAATTAGAGAAAAGATATGTGATTGCTAATCACTTCTAAAAATAAGTAATGTACAGTCTATTACAGTACAGAGTAAATGTTATATAATTAGAAAAAAAATACATTTTTTAATCATCAGTACACCTGAAAAGTAGCAGTGGGAAACTACAAGTCAGATATAATTTGAGTTAATGCCTATATTAAAATGCAGGTACAAGGTAGAGAGAGTAGAAGAAGGAGTTGTGCTGAGAAATTAGGTGGAAGAAAAAGGAAGTAGGGTGATACAGGTGAGGGAGGGAGACAGTTTGGCCAAAGGAAGTAAAGTCAGTCTGGGGGATGATTACGCTGATATAGTCTTAAGTTGCTTAGGCGTTTTTTAATGCAATTCTGAACTGATGCTTGGGTTTAATATTTTGAATGTCAAGTGGACGTTTATTCCAGTTTTCAGCTGGTGAATAGCTGTAAAGGTTTTTGCCAAAGTTGATCTTTGGCTTGTATATGGTAAGGAGATGTTGTTCTGAGCTCCAAAGTGTCCTGGGTGAGGAGTAGGAGGAGATAATAGAGGAAATGCAAGGGACAGAAAGATGGTTGGTGCAGTATGGAGTGAATTTCATGAAATTGAGAGAGGAGGAGGTTATGGGGAAGCTCTAACCAGTTTAATTTCCTGAGTGCCAAGCAGTGGTGAGAAAAAAGTATGGGAGTTCAGCAGCAAATAAGGCAACTTTGTTGCAGGTGGCTTCTAATTTAGAGAGAAGTATGATTTGTAAGTTGGTGACTATTTGAGAGCCATATAGAAGATTTGGTAGTAGATAGGCATGGGACAGGGCTGTCTTAGCTTTACTAGACAAAATTTTTGTTCCTGTAGAAGAGACCAAGTTTTTGGTGGGTTTTCTTAATGTTACTGAGAACATGTAGGTTGAATTTTACCTCATCATCAGTAATGACCCCGTGCAGTTTGATGTGAGTTTCTACCATGATGGGTGTCTTATTTTGGGGGGAGATAGAGAAAGTAGATGATGCATTGTTTTTGCGACAAAGAGCAAGAGTTTGGTCTTTTTTGGGTTTAAGATTAGCTGATGTTGGTTGAACCATTTTTCAATAGACAAAAAGGAGTTCTGAGTTGTAGTCTGTAGGTCAGAGAGTGTATCGGCTATGGTGATGACTGTGGAGTTATCAGCATACTGTACCAGCAAAGACTGAAGAGTGGAGGTAGATAATTGATTGGCAAAAATATTAAAGAGTAGTGGGCCTAGTATTGAACCTTGGGGTACTCCCGTGTTTATAGGGAGTTCTGGGAAGATTGCTGAAATCCATTTTACAGATTGGAAGCGATTGCTGAGGTAGCTAGAGAACCAAGAGATATCAGAGGTAGATGGGTTGAGTTCAGAGAGTTTATATAAGAGGATGGGGTGAGAGCAGTGTCAAAAGCTTTTGAAAGATCGAGAAAGAGGCAAGAGACTAGTTTGTTCTGGTGTCAAGCTTGTGTGATGGTGTTGATAAAGGAGATGAGGGCAGTAGAGGTACTGTGACTAGGCCGGAAGCCATGTTGGATGGGGTGATTAGGTTCTCTTGTATGAGGTATTGTAGGATTTGTTTGTGAGCACATTTTTCCAGGATCTTTGACAGGTGTGATAGAATTGCAATGTGCCTAAAGTTGGAAAGTATGGTGGTGCTACCACCCTTATGGATGGGTAGGGTGTAGAATTCTTTCCAGATTGCTGGGACTTTGGCCTCAGTGATGGAGCATTTAAGGAGTATGGATATGGGTAGGGCAATGGAGTTGGCTGCTTTCTGGAGAAAGAGTGGAGGAAGATCATCAGCTGAGAGGGAGCATGACTTAAGTTTCAGAAGTAGGGATTTAATGTAGTGGGTGGCTACAGTTTTTAGAAAAAAGGCTGAGGAGGTGTTAGAGGTTTTGGGAGGGTTGGTGGGTGGGGTTGAGTTGGTGTTGGAGGTGGGATGGTTGGTTAATTTGTTAATGGAGTCTATAAAGTAGGAGTTAAAGTTAGTAGCAGCTTGGAGAGGTATTTGTAGGACTAGGTTGGGGAAAGGAGGGATTTCATGGATGAAGGATTTGGTTAATAGCATGCCAGAATTTCTTTGGGTTGTTTAAGTGTGCATCAAGAGGATTAGTGTAGCAGTTTTTCTTATCATTGGTGACGTCTTTCTTAATAAGGTTGTGCAGTTGTCTATACTATTGGAGATGGGAAGGGAGTTTGGCTTTAGTCCAGAGCTTCCAGGTTTTATCCCTCTATGGCATTATGGTGTGAGTTGCATTTGTTAGCCAAGGGGATATAGCTGACTTTATTATGATATTTCATATGAGGTTAGGGAGTTAAGTATGCTAAGGAATATTCTGTTAAATTCCATAACTTCCTCATCAAGGGGTTTGTGGTTAATGAAAGAGCAGTTGACAGCTGTTTAGTTTAATAGAGACAAACATGTTTAATTTGCGACATGCTTTATCTTGTGTGGTTTATACAAGTGAGGAGAACAGCTGAGGGCTTTAATTGAACTGTGATCATTAACGGTATCTGGTAGGGTTTCAGGAGAAATGATACTTATGGGGTGTGTTACTAGGATCCAGTCAAGAAGAGATGAATGATTTGTGGATTTAGAGGTATAGGCCGGTGTGGATATTAGTTGGGTGAAACAATGCAGATTGATAGAGGTGGAGGGGGATTCGGTGGACAGAGTTAACCAATTGATGTTGACATCTCCAAGGAGTATAGTTTCACTGGGGAGTTAGTGCAGTGTGAGGAAAGGATACTTTTCAGTACTGCAATGTCACCAGGCGGAATGTTGATGACAGCTATATTAAGTGAGGTTTGAGTATTCGATTTACAGTTCGCAACAAGAACTTCTGCAGGTGAGGCTGTGGCGGAGGGGATAGTTACAGGGATTAGGGTAAGGTGGTCAGAGAACATGATAGCAATGCCACCTCCTTTCTATGGGTTCTGTCTAGCTTGGGATGTTTTATCCAGGGGGAGGATGTCTTTGTCTGGCATATGTTTTTTTTGCCAAGTTTCACAGAGGGCTATGATGTCTGGGTAGTGTACAGATATCCAGGAATGGAATTCAGTGGTTTTGTTTAGCATGCTTCTCATGTTAATTGAATAAACAGATATGCGGTTTGGTGGGATATAGTGGTGGGCTATGTGGAGGTGTTAATATGTGGGGAAGGGGGTGCTGGGCCAGGGTTAGGGTGGATGTCTCCTGCAAGTAGCAGGGATTGTAGATTGGGGATTGGATTTCGAGTAGGGATGTCAAGTAGATAGTATTTAGGTTTACCTTTTTGGAAATTTGGCTTAGAAGTACCTAATTTTGTGTTTACAAAGAATCTTATTGACTGAGTGGTTGTGAGTGTGCTTGTGGGTGAATAGGAGAGTATGAAGACTGGAGGATTTGTAGCAGTAGATGACTGGTAGTTGGGTTTGAGGCAAAAGCTGCATGAGGTGAGGTTGAATAGGATAGTTAGGCTAGAAGCATGAATTAGTGCTAGGAGGAGGGTGAGGTTAGTCATGGTGAAGTGAAGGAAGGATGAGGGAGTACTGTATGTGTGGATGAGATCAAGGGAGGATATGTAATAGGAGCTGAGTGTGTCAGAGTGTGTTTGCTAGTGAGGGAGGGGTGCAGTGAGGAGTGTAAAGGTCGGTGGGTTGGGGAGAGGAGGGGAGATGGAGGTGGAAAAGAGATTGTAGCTTAGGAGTTGGGGGGAGGGTGTAGTGGGGGAGTGGTCTACAGAGGGAGGAAATAAAGGAAATTATGTCAGGGGTGTGTGGAAATGGGGGTAGGGTAGGGTAGGGTAGGGGAGTGAGCCCGAGCATAGCTAGGACGAATGGAGTGGACTGGCACAGCTGAACAAGGTAAGTGGATTGTTTAGAAAAACAATCTGTAAATTTATGAAGGAGGGTATGTTAGTCTGAAAACCTGGGGGTCACTGAAGGGGGGAATAGGGAGAGTGATACCAGAGAGGTCTGGCGCTTAGTTCCTATGTCCCTAGTCATAGCAGGCACTAGTGGGCAAGTGTGGTATCCCCACTTAGAGTAGGACAGAAATAATTTTGGAGGTGTCTGTGTAAAGGAGTATCAGGGTAGCAGCTAAGATGGGCTGTTTAGGAGAGCCACTTTACCAGGAGGAGCAGTGTTTACTAGTGAGAGAAGAGTGGACTTAATGATAAGAACAAAAACAAAATCTAACTAGTCTAGGGAAGACTCCAGTCACCAAAGCCGTAGATGAGGGTAAGGTGGTTCACACAGCCTATCTTGACCTCGCCAAGGCTTTCAACACCATCCCCCCATTCTGGAATTATAGCTAAACTAGGTATAAATCCCTACGGCACAAGATGGGTTGCCAACTGGCGCACTGACAGAAAAACACCACGCCTCGTACGTACAGCTTGCACGGCCAAACCATTAGTAGAAAAAACACAAACGGCCAGCATATATAATCCAACGCTTTATTTTGCAGAAAACCAGGAACATAAAAATGTCCCAAACATAACTCCAACCTCAGACCGGTTTCGGCAATATGCCTTCTTCAGTGAGTAAAAAACATGCCTAAACCTGAGCATCATAATTATTTATATCCTACATCAGTCATGCTTAACCAATGTTATAATCCAACCCCTTTGATACATATTCATGAGCCCAAAGAACTACTGACAAGAGCTTATAGAGTCATATATGTAACAAAGGTAATGAACAAATATAATTGCAAATGCAAAAAGTATTTACAAATATGGATGTAGATAACATGAGTGCACGTCTTAAGATAATAATAATCAAATCATAAAGATGAAAAAATAGTAAAAATAAACAAAAGATGGTATATAAATGCCACACAAACATGATTCAACCTAGTCTAAACCCTGTCCACTAAACACAGACCAAATTATATACCTTTCAATTTTAACAACCCAATCACTCCATATAAACATATATGTACACACACACATATATATATATATATATATATATATATATATATATATATATATATATATATGTACCATATTAGAAGGGGAAAACCACATTGGTAGTCACAAAAAATATATAAAGTGTGATGATTCAATTATAAATACAACCCATTTGTAACATGAAAATTAAATGGAGCTTCTCATAGCCTTGTACCTATAGGACAAAGAGCTAAATGAAAAAATATTCATTATAAATGGTCATTTATACCAGGAGAAAACAAAGCTCCAAGATGAATAATCCAATATTTCTCTTTAAAGCTTAGTGCATTCTGCCATCCCTGTTGATGGCTTCTACCCCTATAATCCTGTCAATGACAGTGAACATGAACCTGGCTGAAGGATGTTTAAGTGTATGTTGAAAAGTGCATTAGTTGGCTTTTTGTTTCGTATGTCACTCCTGTGTTCCCCTATTCTAATACGTAGTGAACGTGAAGTTTTGCCTACATAAAAGGCTGAGCACTGGCATGTCGCTAGGTATATCACCCAACTACTGGAACAGTTCCCAAAAATTCTCAGATCATAAACTTTACTAGTATTGGCACTGGTGAATTGTTTGGTTTTATTTACCTGATTACACGATATACAATGCCCACACTGAAAGGTGCCCAAAAGCTCATCCCCCATAATGGTGAGTTGTTTATATTTTGCTCCTCCACTATCCTGATGTTTGTAATGTGAAAAAAGAGAACCCAGTGTTCTACCCCTTCTATAGGAAAATTGGCATTTGTCACCCAACCTCTCTCTTAAAAAATCATTGGCCAATAGAATATTCCAATTGTCATTGAGAACCTTCCTAATAACCTGATGATTCCTACCATATGTGGTTATAAATCTCAAAGTAGAATCGTGCATAATAGGTGAGTGGTCCCTATATTCCAGCAATTGACTTCTCTGCTGTTGACCCGACCAATTCCTGGCAGATAGAATATAAAATGGATGATATCCCCTTTCTAAAAATCTATTAGTTAGATCAATATTTGCATCCTGATAATCCCTTGCAGAGGAGCTGATGCGTTTGATCCTCAAAAATTGGGATTTGGGAATATTTCGGACGGTGTGGCGTGGATGCATACTAGATGCATGGAGTAATGTATTATATTGTGGGTATTTACGGTGAATCTTCGTACCAAGAGTATTATCAGTATTTCTATAAAAAGTAACATCAAGGAAGTCAATCTGATTCAAGTTGGAAGTAACCGTAAATTCAATTCCCCATATGTCACTGTTAAGATATTCCATAAATTCACGTAAATACCCTGAATCCGCACGCCACACCATCCAGCAGTCGTCCAAGTACCTGCGCCATATGTCCATTTCCACCATGTAGATATTGTGTGATGGATTATAAATAAGGCATTCCTCCAGGTAGGCCATGAACAGGTCAGCGTAAACGGGTGCAAAAGAAGCTCCCATAGCCGTCCCCTGGAGTTGCCAATAACATTCCCCTTGAAAATACAGAATGTTTTTATTCAGTACATGTTCGGACATACAGATGATTAATGTATTGAAACCTGGTGGGTATAGATCGGCTTTCTCTAACCAAAATTGTAAAGCTTGTAAGCCTGCCCAATGTGGTATGCTGGTGTAAAGGGATCTAACATCCAGTGTGCACAATAACCACTGTGATTCAATTTGTGTATCCTGGATAATTTGTAAGAATTGTGTAGTGTCTTGAATCCTGGCTCTCACATGTTTCAATAGAGGTTTTAACTGCTGAGTTAGAAATGCCGATAGTGGTTCCGTGAGTGAGCCATGCCCTGAAACAATCGGTCTACCAGGTGGGCATGTAAGAGATTTATGTATTTTGGGAAGCAAGTATAATATTTGTTTAGATGGATCAGTAACTGTTAAATGTTGGGCTATACTGCGGGAGATGATACCCTCTTCAACAGCTCTGTCGATAAAGGCATCAATTTCTTTTTTGAATTTAGGTGTGGGATCTATGCCCATAGACATATAACATCTAGTGTCAGATAACTGACGAAGACCTTCCTGAATATAATAATCCATGTCCAAAATGACCACCGCTCCACCCTTATCTGCTTGAAGAATAACAATCTTGTTATTTTCTTTGAGTTCCATCAGAGCCTTCTTTTCAGTAGGATTGATATTTTCCTGCAGAATTTGGGATTCAAAAGGTGGAAAATGGAGATCCCTTAATACCGCTTGTTGAAATGTTGCTACATACTTATTCATAGGGGGCTGAAATGTTGATTTCTGAAATCTAAATTCAGTAGATCTTTCAACATTAGCTCTATTAGGATCTGAAAAAAATATCTTTAAATTAAGGCAACAACAAAAATCCAACACATCTACTGCAGTTTGATATTGATCACAAAAGAAACTGGGTACAAATCCCAACCCTTTATTCAAAAGTCTTTGTTGATCCACAGTTAACACAGTATCAGAAAGAATAAGAACATTGTTACACTCTGTATCCCCTATTTCAACAGAACTTGGATCAAGCCATCTATTGAATCTGTGCCTATACCTGTTGGTATGTTTACGCCCCTCTCTATGTTTGTTAACCCTTCTAAAGGGATGGCAGCATTGGTTCGTTTCTTGGCAGGTGATTCTACAGATGGAGTACCTTCACTATCGGTAAGAGAGGACTCATCACCTGAAGTACTGGTATATGACCTATCACTATGCTTTAAAATAGACCTGGGCCTTTTCCTTGCCCCCCCCCCCCCCTGTTCACACTTGGACTAACATCCTTGAATCTAACTGATCTTTGTATTTCAAAAGGTCATCCTCTACTATAGTCCAAAACATCCCTGTTGAATTTTTTCACCTTTCTGCCCTTGATTATTTTATCATAGGTTGTTAATTCTTTGGACAATTTGGTTACCATACTTTCATAATTGGTAGACGATTCAAATTTCTTACATTCAATACTTAGATTCCTAACTTCAGAAATGTTATTGTCGATGGCCCTTTCATAATAAGAAGCCAGTATCCTGACAAAAGCCATAGATCCATCTTGTACCGCTTGATTCCATTCCTCGGTCAACCTCTGTTCAGATCTGCTGACCATTGGTCTTAGTCTAATACGAAGACCTCTAGGAACCACATTTTTATGCAAATAAGCCTTGAATAACCTCAGATGCCAAATATTAGCCCGTAGCCCTTTAAGGCCCTTTTCCAAATTTGAAAACACTGTTTGACATCCGTCTTGTATGTTAATACTACTAACATCGGAGTTGCTGCTTGGGATAGAGTCCAGACCAAATACTTTAATATCCTCCCGATCAGCACACAACCCCTCAAGAATGTTGTCCAGGTCCATAATATTAGTAAAGGTATACCAAATTGTCCAAAGAATAAATTTGGCACCAAAAATAGCTTATATAAAGTAACCAGGATAAAAATATATCAATTACTAGAAAAAGCAAAGTGAAAGCATAAATTGAGGTGTAAGGACAAGAATAAGGCCCAGCTATTATAGATCACAAGGACAGGTCACACTGACTAACCAGAAATAGATATCAAAACACGTCCTTATACTGTATGTTCAGATTTCCACACCGTATGGTTGCAATATTTGCCACCCTGCCAAAAAAACTAATCCGTTATAACATATCACTGAACTAACACCAGATGTATATTCATATAGCCTATAGTTGGCATATATAAGCCAAAATAAATCTCTAATGACCAAAAGACCATTAGGATATCAATAATCCTTATACCAGTGAATCACTGTTGTGCCCACTGATCCTATATACCCCTAGTGTATGCAGTTAAATATATTTGAGAGTCCCAGAGCAGGACCAACACAGGTAGAACTAAAGATCCTGTTTAGATATGTATTAGTGTAACAAGGCTATTTCTCCAAAAACATATAGGCAAAGTACAAAAGCCTAATGGCGTTTGTAATATTTTAGTAGACCATAATGGTATAGACCCATTTAAAAAATGACTTGTACCAGCCAACTTTTCAATAAACATCAGCAAAAGTTGTTCAAACATGCACCAATGGTATATAACCAACTCCGGGTATGCTAGTTATATAAAAAGCAATAAATCAATCAAATAGATTAATGAACAGACTGGTGAATATTTCAATGAAAAAATGATAACATTACATTGTATTCATACTGTATCCTAATCACATATCGATCCCAAAATGAACCTATAAATCCCCTTTAACTACACCTTTGACCATTGAATTTATGGGAAACTTCCTTATAACACGTTAACGATGTTATTAACATTCTGATGAATATCCCAAGGAATCAAAAAATATCTAGTCAAATGACGTTCAGAATCATTAAATATTATGCACCATTCACTCAAAATGTCCCGGTCCATATGTCCAAAATAACTTTCCAGGAGTTAAATATCTCAATGACCATAGACAAAGGCCATATAGACATAGGTATTAAAAACCTTGAATAACTTTCAAAAATATTATGCACAGTGGTACCAAACAGCTGTCAAAACCATTAATGTTGACCCTAAATTGTACATCAATATAGAAAAATGATCTGTAGTTAGTCAAAACCAACCTACTAAGCACCTGACATATTCATATATCGATAAAATTATAAAGAATACCTAACGACATCCCATAACTGTTGATATTCATCTGTATACCCAAAAAGGAATTTCACATACATATAAATGCAAATAAGGAAATCCTATACAGTATACAGTATGTAATGTATCATTAATGTCCCGGTCCCATAGATATGTTGTTAATAGTTCCTGACACTGACAGAACCCACACTGTAAAAGTTGCAGACTCAAAATCTGACCTCAGAGCAGTGACAAGTAGAGTACCATAGGGTTCCATCCTGGGAACTCTCCTGTTTGGTATCTACTTCTCTGAAGTACAGGCTAACACAGAAGGCCTCTGGCTAATGAAGTTCACAGATGACTGCAATCTAGGACCCATAGTCAAGTCCTCAAATGATGTGGACATCCTACAGAAGGGCCTCGCTGAGACAGATGCCTGGTGTCAGAGCCATGGCCTCAAGCTCAATGCCAAAATGTGCAGTGTCATCCCCTTTAGTAAAAACTCTGTACCCATGAACTACCACATAGGCAGCAATCTACTTAACACCAAATGTGTGATAAGAGACGTTGGGACACAGGTGGACAGTAGTAGTCCTTCTACGTGGCACACCTCATCATAAAAGGGTTCTCATCCAGTAAAAAAGAGGTCATTGTTCCCCTCTACTTGACACTCATTAAACCCATTATAGAGTACAATACCCCTTTTGGAATGTACCTCACAAGACATCTGCAGCAGCTGGAAAGGCCACAGAAGTACCTCACAAAGAGGATTACTGGCCTCAAACAGATGCCTTATACTGACCATCTCAAAAAACTCCAGCTTTGCTCTGTACCATATCGTCTACTCTGAGGTGATCTCTGCATAACATATAAAGCTATGTCAAACCCAGAGCTATTGGACATGCTACACCAAAAGAAATCCCAATCCCTCTGAGCTACATGCTCAAGGGACCTAAACCTTGTCACCACAATAAACAGGACATGCTGGAGGGATAGATTCCTGTCCCAGAGACTTTCCATACTCTGGAACAGGCTACCCATCTATGTCAAGCAAAGTTCTTCATTAGCACTCTTCAAGAAAAATCTTGATGAGTGGATGGGAAATAGGAAATACACCCCAGGGATCACTTCTGTGCTTCTGCTCGACAGTGGCACAGGAAAATAACTTTTTTGAGTGGTGTAAGCCAGGGAATCTTGTTGGCTAGGTTTACGTATGCCCTTGTACCAATAGCCTAGTACCTACCTATGAACCTATGAACCTATTAGAGGGACATGAGCTAAGAAGGGAGGAATCAGGTGGGGGGAGTGCTCTCGAGTGCCCTTTAGTGAGTGTGCAAACCCTAGTAGAGTGCAGGACACTTAGTATTAGCAGTAACAGTAGGCTTAAGCCTTAATTAGCTAAATATATCAATATACACAAGTTAAATCAGGACTGGGACCTAAGAGGTTACAAAAAACATAAGCTGCACATATGTTGTTTACAGGGATGATTTTGTCCCATTTTTGATTTTCTTTATTAGTTGAGAAGGAACTTTGGCAATTGTGTTGTAGTTAGTAAGTGTAGTGCCACCCAAACAAACCAGGCTGGTGGGGGTGGGGGTGGGGGGTAAACTAGCATTAGTTCTGGTGTGGGGTGGATTTTTTTACAGGGATGAATTTGTCCCGTTTTTGATTTTATTTATTAGTTGAGAAGGAGCTTTGTCAATGGTCTTGCAGTTAGTAAGTGCAGTGCCATCCAAACAAACCAGGCTGGTGGGGGGGGGGGGGTAAACCGACACTTGTTCTGGTGTGGGGTGGGTTGTTTACAGGGATAACCAAAAGTTTCCCACCAAAATCTTTCCCACAAGAGACTGTATTCATATGTATCCACTATGGCAATGCTCTACCCTCTGTCTTCCTTATTACCAGGTGCCCTAAAGTCCTGCAACCACAAAATCAACCACTCTAGCAGCACCCTAACCCAAATCCTACCTAGCCCAACCCTACAATTTAATGACCCCCGATCATGATTTAGTAGGTTCACATATTCTCAATCAAAAACCTCCTTAACCAAATTGGACAACCTTGCCTTTCTCCAAGCCCAACAGTAATTAAATCTTTCCCATCAAATTCCTTCCCAGAGGGAGCCACAACAGAAATGTAATCAATCAGGCAATGCCCTACCCAACACAGAAAATGTAACACCTATGGAAACTTAGCACCCCGAAGTCTCCTCACATGTAAGCAGTACCAGTAAAGCTTCAACCTAGCTTACTGTTTAAAATTCCTAATGCCATCAGACTAGACCCATCCACATCAATGAATTCATATATCCTTGTATTCCTCATTCCAAACCCTTCTTCCCAGTAAAAGCAAAAGGTCAAAAGGGCCCCCTCACTGCCCTCAGAGGGAGCCTACTTAATCAGTTATCGAGATCCCAAAATCCTACCCAATCTCAGTTAAGACTCTTTCCCATATCCTTGTACTCCCCCCATTCCCTGTGGATGACCTCAACCTCCCCATAATTAAACCTAAACACCTGCTTCACCGAGCCCCTGACGTACCTCATCCTTACTAGTCCCTGCAGTACTCACATATGACACAAACTCTAGCACAATAAAATGCGTAGGTAAAATTGCATCAGTACCTGTGACCTCCCTCTGTGTAGCTCCAGCAATCAAACCCCCTTTGCAGCAATATCCACCACCTGATGAGACCATGTCCTTCTGCCAGCTGGCTGATACGAACTCTGCACTGACCCATTTTGTAGCACTCCAGCAACTGAGATGCCCAGAGAAGCACCACCCTCTGCAAGAAAATAGAAACGTAAATCATAAAATACATAAAACATATTCAAAGACAACCTTCCCACCCTTTGAATTCCACTCAATAAATCCACCTTACTTTTCCACATCCAAGGCCCTATTACCACTTGCCCCAAAACATCTCACTCTTGTATGATGAAATATTACCATATTATCAACTGCAAGGCATTATGCTTTTTTTTAATGTAATTTTATTATTAGTGGGCTTTGTGGTGTATACAAATGATGGCCATGGTAACACAGGCCCATGTCTGCCAATGCATATCAGGAATACCTTACTGGTATCCATGATCAAAATTTACCATGTTATTTTGTTAAGTTCCTTTTTTATATGAATTGCACACCCTTGGCATGTGTCATTGAAATTATAATGGTGCTCACTTACTATAGAGTGCATTTTGCTAAAGCACAGCTGACCCGCCACTACAAAAGCATACCAGTCAACCTCTTAATGAGTTTTCTGAAGGGGTATGAAGCCTAAAATGCCTATGTTTGTCATTTCCTAACTACTGTCACAAATAAAATGCCATTAATTTGTCAGAAAACCACAAGTTTATGAAAACTGGACCAAACTTATGAGACAAACTTCAACATGGTTGCAATAAGCTTACAGTACCACTGTTCTATACTTCATTCCAATAATAATTGGCGACACCCTTTTTTTTTATAATACAACCCACCACTTTTTTACCCACCTTTTCCTTCCCCTTCTTGTCTGTAATGTTTATGTTTGAGGAGGTATGAAAGCCGAAACACAAATGGCAGAACCCACTTTCTGAATGCAACTCTCCCTCATTTGCCATAAGCAAAATGGCCCAAAACATCAGACAGAACCCTGCAGATTCTGCAGCAGTCTTCCAGTTGAGTGGTATGTACCTAACCCCAGCTGTTACCCCACTGACACCTCTAGGGCACAAGCTGTATTACACATGCACAGTCAATAAAGTAAGAGCAAAAAAAAAAATGTGTACAGCTAAGAGATATGGTAACAGCGGGAAGGTATGCCTAGCAGAGGGACTAACACTAAGATCAAGCCTGCACCGGCAGTCCATTTGCTGCCACGGCAAGAGAATCACAATGTGTACTGGACAACACCTGGAAAAGAATGCAGCTACTCAACTTGGAACTGCATCACCTATTTCCAGCCACCATCTTGTGTGACTCAAAGCAGTTGCACCAGTTCAAAACTCAGATTACTATACTGTTGAAGGATACCACTAGCAGAGCAAACTTGATATTCATCCTATGTATACAGTCCTTAATCATACACAGTGTCATAGCAGTTGTCCCAGGACTGAAACCACCCCAACCAAACAGTTTGACCTCCCACATCCCTCACAGATGACAACGCACCAGGTCCTGATCAAAAAAAAAAAAAACTTAAACACTTATGAAGGAATTGAGAGCAAGCAGAAAATAATTACTGTTGCATTGTATAGTTAAGCGCTCCTAAAGGTACCAGATCAAACTACAGACTAATAACAGATTTAAACTAATTTATTAATACAATAAGCAACGGACACATAAATAGCTTACCAAATCATAAGTGCTAACCTGGCTAACACAGTACAGAAGAAGTTTCCTTAAAGGAAATATAATAACAAAGAAGTCACAAATTCCACATGTAAAATTTAAAGTATAACAACAAAGGTTATGAATCTAAGTGGAAACTTTGCTACTGCAGAGATTCTGAGGAATAAATACAGTTGAACATCATGACCCCAGATAGCACTATAAATTCAACAGTTAAGCAATTGCATCTGTGCATAAGCAGCAATAAGCTGCTATCTGCCACGCTCCCAATCTGAACCACCATAGAAACTGCTGCTTAACTAAACCACACACCATCAACAGAACCAAAAGATAAGGATGAACAGTACCACTATGAACTTACAAGAGGTGAAATAAAGGGCTCTATGTTAGCAAGCCTTTCCTGAACACTGTGACCATGCATGTCAGCACTTAAAGTCAACAAACTCACCACACAATCATCATCCGATATAGTGGCGGCCCATGCACATGTGTAGCCCTTACCCCTGCAATTTGGAGCAACAACCATCAGTTCCACACAGCCTGCAGAACACTAAACCATGAAGGAATAAAAAAAAAAAAAACTTCCAACCACAAAAAGAATCCTTTTCCATTACTATTTGCTGCATCACCACCACCAATCTGGTGGTGGCGACTCATCTCAATCCCACTCAACCAACAAAACAGCCATTCAGAGTTCCCAAATGCTGCTCTTACCACTTAGAAAGTTGGTAGAACTGGCTTCGCATTAGCATGACTCCCTTGTAGTGTATGAAGTCTGAAGTCAAGATATCTGACGCCATTTCCTCACTTCATTCCCCAATATTATCCTTAATTTGCTGGAACAGCAGTTGTATGAAAATTGGACTAATATATGAGCAAAATCTGGACAGTCTGTGAAGTCCGTACAGTTGAAAGGTGTGACTCTGAAAATCCGAGACAGTTGAGAGGTATGCCTGGTGGCTGGGAAAATCCTTTCCCCTACTTGAAAATCGGAACTAAAATATGAGGCCAAATATGGACAGTCTGTGAATCTGTACAACTGAAAGGTATGATATCCACCTTTCCTGCTGCACCTCATCACACTGGCGTACACAGATGTAAACTTTGAGCAAATGGACATTTGTTCCATTAACAGTATTTGGTAAACCATGCCCACAACCAGCTAAGTGAACCCCCAGCAACGTCATGCTTGTCCTCGCTGTGGCAAACAGTCCCACTAAAACCCGCAAAACCCTGCAACCACAATGATAGCTCTGGTGAGCAGAGCTTAGCCACACATAGCCAGGATCACATGAAATTCTCACCAGCAACACCTCCTTTAAATGACCACTAACCAGCCATTAGAAAATTATTGTACTACTAGCGAAATACAAATTTAATGACCACACAACCAAACACAGCCCATTAAACTACCTCAAGACCTGTCTATACTAAAAAAAATAAAATAAGATAGCAGTACCTTTCCACATATACAAGCATCGAAAAGGCCGACCTGTCCACCACAATACCTACAGGTTGTTGGGACATAAGCTTGCAGTAGCACGTTCATGCCAAAATGTGATTCTTTACCCAGCTACACTTGCCTAAATCCCTTAAGCCCCTCCCCTCCCTTACTTCATTTCCTCCCAATCATCCCTCCTTCCCATTAACCCTTTCATCCCTCCGCCCTCTTAACTTCCACCAGAATACTGTATTTATCTAACCCCCTCCTGAAGATGTCCCTGGACAAATTGGTTTGTTACCAAACCTCATTTGTACAGAAAGAAAAAAACTCTATTGTAACCTCAAATTAGGTTAAGGGCTACATGGAAGTGTTTCTTGTTTATGATTCAGCACATCATTTGCACTTGGAGTCTATGGGCAAGTGGAGAAGGTTCCTGGATGATTGCTGGAAAGCAGACAAAGAAGAGCTGAGTGAATTTGTAAGATATTTGAATGCAAATAATGGGGAATAGAGTTTACTATTAATAGGGATAGGAATCAAATTTTCTTTTTGGATGTTGTAGTTGATAAAACACAAAATACTACTGCTAGTACAAAAATATGCAGAAAACTATTTCACAAAAATTGCTAACTGAATGCTATCACTTGTCATCAGGTTACATGAATTGTAATATACCCAAGTCTCAGTTTATGAGACTGAAAAGGTTATGTTTAGAGGAAAACAAATATCAAAACCTATCAAAAGAATTAAATATATGTTTACATCTAGGGGTTATAAATAAGGGGAAGTAATAAAGGTTAAGGCGAACAGATTAAAACTGCCTGAGTATAAGACAAGATCATACCTCTCAACTGTACAGATTTTCGACGAATGACCAGATTTTTGCCTCATAATGTTGGTCCATTTTTCATAAAATTGTGATTTTCTGGCAAATTAGTGGCAAATCATTAAAGAATGAAGTTAGAAAATAATGACAGACATTTGAGTTTTAGACTTCATACCTTTCAGAAAATTCATGCTAATGGAAAACCTGTTATTCTATCAAGGTTTTAAGTTTGTAAGAGCAATATTTAAAAAGCGTCCCTATTTTGGGGCCTTTGTCCTACTTTTATAAATGACTTTGTCTGGATTTCTTGCTCTAAGAGGTTGAGAGGTATGGACAAGAGACAGCAAAGAATCTCCAAAATATTCTTTGGTTACAACTTTTGAACAAATTCAGTGGTCTTGCCTAGCCCATAATGTGATCATCAGCTGCAAACCTCTCTCTCCCCTTGGAAAAGGGAGGGGTGAGTCTAAATGAATAAAAATAAAACACTCATGCCTCTATATCCTGAAGAGATGGGATGCTTTGAATACAAATGAATGCTCCCAGATGCCTTCTTTACTGAATTCCAGCAGATCCATCAAGCAGATCAGATGAAGAGTTACAAAAGAGCCAGATATCTAATTTGATTTTTCATTTACAAAAAACAATGTTTCAATGAAACAAATCACTGAGTGATTACTTAACCAAAGCTTTACTCCCAACAGGGACATCTATTTGACAAAATTTTGAACCAGATTAAACCATGGACCCGATATGGCAGACACATACCTCTCAACTGTACAGATTTTCACAGAATGTACAGATTTTTGCCTCGTATTTTTGGTCTGTTTTTCATAAAATTGTGGTTTTCTGGCAATTTAGTGGCAAATCATTAAAGATTGAAGTTAGAAAATAACGAGAGACGTTTAAGTTTCAGACTTTATTCCCTTAAAAATTCATGCTAATGCTAAACCTGTTATTCTATCAACTTTCTAAGTTTGTAAGAGCAATATTTAAAAACTGTCCCTATTTTTGACCATTCTCCCACTTTTATTTATGACTTTGTCCAGATTTCTTTGTCTAAGAGGTTGAGAGGTATGAACAAACAAGGAAATGTTCCGCCTAATATCAGTGTTCAAACAAACTGAAATAACTGAGACAATAGACAATGTAGTTTACAGCGTTGACAACCCGGGACATTCCTATGTTTACTTGTTTTTTCTTTCCGAATAATAAACTAATTAACTTGTTTTTTCCTTAACAAGGTTATATTCCCCTACAACAGGCCAACCACCAGCAGTTATCTGCTTCACCAATGAGGTACCAAAAAGAAAGAAGCTTAAAATGGAAAACAGATACAAACCAGAAAGCTGCACATGCTCAACTAGTTTTATTTTTACTGATTACAACATTTGGAACAAATGTAAAATATATCAGAGAAGTAATGAACAATAACTGGCATATTTTAAAAGCTGATTATTTCTTCTCTGATAACATTCCGACTGTATGTAGTTTGACTTGGCAAAAACACAAATTGTTTTGAAGAATTTAAGCTGCCACAGCCAAGGAAAACAGAGCTCCACATGGATGGTAAACAGGCAATGGAGTAGAAGTCATATGGATGCTGTTCATTCTGCAAAATATTTATTAACAGCAAAAAGTTCACCTAAGTTTTATAAAATAAATATTTTATTTTATTTATTTATTTATTTAACATTTGTTGACCGGGAATGTCCGACTAGGTTCCACAGATCCTGTTTTCAGCGGAGGCCCAGGGAGAAATGCTCCAGAAGCATGTCTTTAGAATGTCTGTAGAACAAATATGTTTGTTAACTGTAGAAATGAAGGAATAATATATTTAGTGTTATTTTCATGTTCTACCTTTTACATTGGGAAAACTAGAAGCAAATTTTAACATAGGATTTCTGAACATCTCAGGAAACATTGAGATGTAAAAGGATGAAAACACTATAAAGAAGTTGTCCATCATAAAATTGCTTAATTTATGTCTTTAGTGATGAGTGGTATTATTAATAAACAGAAAGTTTGGAAAACACAGCTGACCAAGAACAGAAATAGACTATTAACTTACGAGTCCTGCTCAAACTGATTATTTGTAAATTTAAAATGTGCATTTCTCAGAGATGTCCATCAGATGTCTTTATATTTTTGTATATTACTTTTACCAACTTGCATTTGCGTGTGCAGTTCTTTTCAAAGGGAATTATAAGCATATATATTTCAGAGATGAACATTATGCAATTGACTTACAGTTTCACGGTTAAATGAAAATGCTTTATGATTACTGGTGTTTAAAAAGTTTATTATTTCATCATTTTTAAATCATTCACTATTGCAGGAAATTATATTTTAGTGAGATCAAATGATTTCCTTAAAAAGTAACACATGTATTTCTGAAGGCTGTTACCAAAAATGGTACATTTAAAGCACCATAAATGGTTTATTGTGAAAGGTTTTCTGGATTATTTCTTGTTCTTTCTTTTTGCTGTTGCTGGGCTTCTGGATGTGTTGGGATTGGACTGCTGCTTTTGCATATAATTTAGTTGCTTTTTCCATTTTGTGGATTATCCTATTCACAGCTATGGAATAATTTACTACTATACGTCAATCAAAGTACTACTTTTGTGCTTTTCAGGCTGGTCTTGATGATTGGATGGGTAGATACAAATGATTGAATAGGTCAACAAAAATTTAAACCAGGGTTGTCATGCACACTGTGCTTGATTTGGGATTTGGGTATTAGCTGGTGGAAAAGAGTGGCAAGAAGTTTTAAGAATGTTCACTTAAAGAAATATTATGGCTATACATATTATGGTACTTGTGATTGCTTGCCTAGTATCATTCCATGTTCCTAGCTTACTACATAGGTTCATAGGTTTATAGGTAGGTACTAGGCTATCGGCCCAAGGGCCTAAGTAAGCCTAGCCAACAAGGTTCCCTGGCTTATGCCACTCAAGAAAGTTAATTTCCTGTGCCCTTGTCGAGCAGAGCCAGAGAAGTAATACCCATGCTGTATTTCCTATTTCCCATCCACTCATCAAGATTTTTCTTGAAGAGTGCTAATGAGGAACTTTGCTTGACATAGATGGGTAGTTTGTTCCAGAGTATAGGAAGCCTCTGGGACAGGAATCTGTCCCCCCAGCATGTCCTGTTTATTGTGGTGACAAGGTTTAGGTCCCTAGAGCGTGTAGCTCAGAGGGATTGGGATTTCTTTAGGTGTAGCATGTCCAACAGCTCTGGGTTTAACATAGCTTTATATGTTAGACAGAGATCTCCTCAAAGTAGGCGATATGCTACAGAGTAAAGCTGGAGTTTTTTGAGATGGTCAGTGTAGGGCATCTGTTTGAGGCCAGCAATCTTCTTTGTGAGGTACTTCTGTGGCCTTTCCAGCTGCTGCAGATGTCTTGTGAGGTACATTCCAAAAGGGGCATTGTACTCTATAATGGGTCTAATGAGTGCTGAGTAGAGGGAAAAATGTCCTCTTTTTTCCTGTATTTGAACCATTTTGTGATGAGGTGTGCCACATAGAAGGATTTCCTGACTACTGTGGTGATGTGATTATCAAAGGAGAAACTACTGTCCACCTGGGTCCCAAGGCCTCTTATCACACATTCGGCATTAAGTAGACTGCCTTTTATGCGGTAGTTCATGGGTACAGAGTTTTTACAAAAGGGGATGACAATGCACTTTTTGGCATTGAGCTTGAGGCCATGCCTCTGACACCAGGCATCTGTCTCTGTGAGGCAATTCTGTAGGATGTCCACATCATTTGGGGACTCGACTATGGCTCCTAGTTTGCAGTCATCTGCAAACTTCATTAGCCAGAGGCCTTCTTTGTTAGCCTGTACTTCAGAGAAGTAGATAGCAAACAGGAGAGGTCTCAGGACTGAACCCTGTGGTACTCCAATTGTCACTGGTTTGAAGTCAGATTTGGAGTCTGCAACTTTTACAGTGTGGGTTCTGTCAGTGAGCCAGCTGGCAACCCATCTTGTGAAGTAGGGATTTATACCTAGTTTAGTGAGTTTAGCTATAATTCCAGAATGGGGGATGGTGCTGAAGGCCTTGGAGAAGTCAAGATAGGCTGTGTGAACACCTTACCCTCGTCTACTGCTTTGGTGAATGCCTCAAAGAAGTCAATCAGGTTCAGAAGGCATGATCTGCCTTTCACAAACCCAAACTGGGTGGGCTCCAGAGTTTGGAGGTTACCAATGTCTTTGTTTATGAGTTCCATGATGATACATTCCATGGCCTTGCAGAGCAGGCTCATCAGGCTAATAGGGCGATAGTTCCCAGGATCAGCGGTGGCTCCCCCTTTGTGGAGTGGGATAACTGTTGCTGTGTGCCATTCAATGGGCACAAAGCCTCATGTGAGACTATGATTGAATATGTTGCTTAGGTGGGGAGCCAGTTCGTTCTGAAGTTCATGTAAAACGCAGCCTGGGATGTTGTCCAGTCCCATGGATGCTGTGTTTTTGGTTTTAGAGAGTGCAGGTTTTACCTGCATAGATGTGATTACAGGGACTCTGCATTCTTCCTGTATAGATATGGGCCCTTTAGGGGATGAGAGGGGGTAAAGTTAGCACTGAACCTATCTGCCAGGATGTTGGCAATATCAGTTTGTTCTGTAATTTTCATGCCATTGTGATGTAACTCAGAGCAGATCTGGGTGTTGTCATTAAGATTCTTGACATAGCTATAGAATGCTTTGTGGTTGCCCTTAGAATCAGTGGCAATTTTGTTTTCATAGCTAACTTTGGAGGATCTTATAAGGGAGCTCAGCTTCTTACTGAGGCTGACTAGGGAGCTCCTCCACTCATGGGATTTTACTCTCTTTTGCAACAGATTCTTCCTTCTGTTGTAGAGTTTGTTTATGGCAGGGGACTACCAGATTGGCTTTGTTTTTTTTTTTGAGGATAGCATCTTGGTTCTGTTTGGTATAGCACAATCCAAGCACTCGTGTAAGTGCTTATACAGTGCATTTCTGTAGGATTCAGCAGTCGTAACTGTATTATCCGTCTGCATGGGTGTCATGAAGTTCACCACTTCTGTCTTAAGAAGCATGAAGTTGGCTTTGGAGAAATATTTTACTGTGGTTTCCTTAATGGTGGGAGGGGGCAGGATGCGGATATCTAGGGTGATTAGCTTATCGTTGGATCTGACTAATGAGACGTTGACTTCAGGTGTGGAACACTGGTCACTCATGTTGGTAATGACTAGGTCTAGGATATTGTTGCCCCTGGTGGGGGTGTGGATAAGTTGATCCAGGGCATTGGAATTTATGAATTCCAGAAAGTGTTGAGTGAAGGAGTTGGTATGTGAATAGTTTTCCTAGTTATTGGTGGGGTAGTTGAAAGTGCCCATTATTAGGGTGTTTGGCTGAACCCTAATATTTTCCAGTATATCAAGAAAAGAGGAGTGGAAATCCTGTGCCATGATGTGGGATCTGCAGCAAGCTACAATTTGGATTGCAGTTTTGCCCATAGTTAGTTGCACTTGGATAACCTCACATGCATTATGCTGGCAATTAGCCTGGAGGTGTGGATATCCTTAATGAATTTGGACACACATCCACCTTTGGTGTTCTGGTCCAGGTTAAATGGCCGAAAAGTGTGGTATGATTTATAGCCTGGTAATGCAGGGGTGCTCTCTAGAGCCTTGAACCAGGTCTCAGTCACTGCACAGCACATTATCTGTGCATTACTGTATATGATGTGCTGTAAGATAATGCTTTATATTCCATATCACTTTTTAAAAATATATTCTCTCCCTCTTTCAAGGTTTTATCCATCCTGCAATTAAACAGTACTACTAAAATAATATACTGTACCCTTATATATTCTTGCCTGCCTTTTATTGCTCTTTAAATGAAAAAAACTTTCACTGTATTATATTACTCTCACTATGTATTACATTTTGCAACTGAACTATTACTTATTGTTCAGTGTGTTAAAACAAACATTGTTTCAACCTATTTGTCCCACGTCATGACTGAATGACATCTGTAGACCAGCCCACTGGCCCTGTTAACAAACTAAATAGTAAACAAGTAAATGAATAAGTACTTGGCTTTATCCAAAGCCAGACCTGCCTAAACAATAGACCCATGCTTGCCACCATAATACATGTGTCATTAAAAGGAACTACCTTCAAAAAGCTTAGTAGCAGAGCAATCTCACATATGTTGTCCAACACATTTTTACTCTCTCTCTCTGCTTTTTATTTTTGTAATACCCATTAGAGAATGGATGACCTGTGTATCACCACCTTGAATGTAGAACAAAAGTTCTCCATCAGGATATTAATGTACATTGTGCTGCGAAACTTGGGCTGTAAAAAATCTAAAGTCTTTATACTCACTAAACTTTGGTGTAAAAAATAGAAAAAAGCATGTTTGTGTGTATATGTGTGTTTGTGTTTATGATCATGTGTGCATGTGAGTATGTGTGTGCTTGCGTGCATGAAAGCAGAAGTGAGACAGAGAGAGAGAGAGAGAGAGAGAGATTGAGCACTGACTGCAACAAGCAATCCATCAGTACATCTTTATCTGGCATTACTGACAAAGTTTAATCCTTTGTGTTGTTATAGGTAAACAACAGTAATGTAAGCAAAATCAGAAACAATAAATGGAGGAACGGGGAGAGGTCTGCAAAACCTTTTATTCTGTTTTTTTTTAATATAAGGTTGAAATTAGTTGTAATTGGTGTGTGATTGAAAGAGAGAGATCTTGTTTTCTATGCATAATAAGTGTGTCTGTCTGTATTTCTGAATGTATGTTTTGTGTGTGTGTGTGTGTGTGTGTGTGTGTGTGTGTGTGTGTGTGTGTGTGTGTGTGTGTGTGTGTGTGTGTGTGTGTGTGTGTGTGTGTGTCTGAACGTTTAGCAATTAAATAATTATCAAATATATTTTGGATGTAAAAAATACTTTCCACAGCAACAATTGTATATACTACAGCAAGTTTGAAACACTGGGCATGGGAACTATTTCACATCAAAAATACTTAAAATATTTCCAGTAATCATAGTAATTTGAGCAAATGTGAATGGAGTATCTCTGATATTTACAAATGAGCATAACAAAGCTGAGATTCATAGATACCATTAATGCTAATGTGAAGTGCCTTAAGGATACTAAGATACAAATAAAACTTTTGTAAAGCAGTGGATGCAAATGAGGTGTACTTTCCTTTTTATAGTCCAGTATCTGTGTGATATGCACATCTATTGTTAATTGTGGTGCTTCATCTTTCTTATTTTAGTTGCAGTCCACAAAATTGCCCACAACCATCACTTCAGCAGTTTGTCTAAGTATGCAAAAGCACTTCACTGACACACAAATGAATTACTTCTCCAGCAAACCCTTCACTAGCTTGTCTAAGTATTGTGCAAGCACTAGAATTACACAAAATTAAACTAATTTGCCCACCAATCCCTTCAAAAGTTTGTCCAAATATGCACAAGCACCAAAATGAAACATTTATCCAAGTGATCCCTTCAGTAATATGTCCAAGCATGCACAAGCACCAAAATGAAACACCTCCCCAATGATCCATTTAGACAAATGTCCAAAGACACAGTAGCATTAAAATGAAACCTTCCTCCCAGACATTCCTTCAGTAGTTTCACTAAGTATGCACAAGCATCAGAGTGAAACATTCCCCCTACTGATTCCTTCAGCTGTATGTCCAAGTATGCACAAGCATCAGAGTGAAACATTCCCCCTACTGATTCCTTCAGCTGTATGTCCAAGTATGCACAAGCATCAGAGTGAAACATTCCCCCTACTGATTCCTTCAGCTGTATGTCCAAGTATGCACAAGCATCAGAATGAAACATTCCCACTACTGATTCCTTCAGCTGTATGTCCAAGTATGCACAAGCATCAGAGTGAAACATTCCCCCTACTGATTCCTTCAGCTGTATGTCCAAGTATGCACAAGCATCAGAATGAAACATTCCCACTACTGATTCCTTCAGCTGTATGTCCAAGTATGCACAAGCATCAGAGTGAAACATTCCCCCTACTGATTCCTTCAGCTGTATGTCCAAGTATGCACAAGCATCAGAATGAAACATTCCCACTACTGATTCCTTCAGCTGTATGTCCAAGTATGCACAAGCATCAGAATGAAACATTCCCACTACTGATTCCTTCAGCTGTATGTCCAAGTATGCACAAGCATCAGAATGAAACATTCCCACTACTGATTCCTTCAGCTGTATGTCCAAGTATGCACAAGCATAGTGAAACATTCCCCTACTGATTCCTTCAGCTGTATGTCCAAGTATGCACAAGCATCAGAATGAAACATTCCCACTACTGATTCCTTCAGCTGTATGTCCAAGTATGCACAAGCATCAGAATGAAACATTCCCACTACTGATTCCTTCAGCTGTATGTCCACATTCCCACTACTGATTCCTTCAGCTGTATGTCCAAGTATGCACAAGCATCAGAATGAAACATTCCCACTACTGATTCCTTCAGCTGTATGTCCAAGTATGCACAAGCATAAAATGAAACATTCCCACTACTGATTCCTTCAGCTGTATGTCCAAGTATGCACAAGCATCAGAATGAAACATTCCCACTACTGATTCCTTCAGCTGTATGTCCAAGTATGCACAAGCATAAAATAAAACATTTCTCCATCGATCTCTTCAATAGCATGACCAAGTATGCACAAGCATAAAATGAAACATTTCCCCAAGCAATCCCTTCTGTAGTATGTCCAAGTATGCACAAATACCAAAATGAAACATTTTCCCTGATCCCTTCAGCAGTATGTCCAAATATGCATAAGCACCAAAATGAAACATTTCTCCAAGCAATGCCTTAAGTAGTATGCCCAAGTATGCACAAGCACTAAAGTGATACACTTCCCCCACCGATCCAGTCAGTAGTATGTCCAAATATGCAGAAGCACCAAAATGAAAACTTTCCCCCACAGTTCCCTTCAAAGACAACACTTCCATGAAATAGAAATCAATGATTTCCCCCAGCAAAACCTTCAGTAGTTTGTCTAAGTATGCACAATCACTAAAATTATACAAAATAAACTATTTTGCCCACCAATCCCTTCATTAGTTTGTCCAAGAATGCACAGGCACCAAAATGAAACATTTCCCCAACAATCCCTTCAGCAGAACGCCCAAGCATACACAAGCACTTTGCTGACACCAAATTAAACATTTCTCCCAATAAAGCCTTCAGTAGTCATCCCATTTATGCACAAGCACATCTCTGATACCAAATAAAATGGTTTCTCTTCCCTCACACATCCATATTCTTCTGTTAAATTGCTGCTTGCTGATGAATCTTTAGGACAATTTACAGATTTAGTATGCAAATAAGCTTATTATGGAATAGGCATTATAAATCCTACTGATACACAAATATGTAATGGCTCTTATCTGCACATCAGCTGCTCCCCTATCACTTATGCCTTAAGCATATTATGCTTTTGCTTTAAGGATGCATGTTTATAAAAAGGCCAGCATGTTTATGGGTTTAACCTAAATGTCAATGATTTGCTTAACCACATTACACCACTCTTAGCAGACTACCGCTATGAAAATGCAAAGCCTTAGACTATGAATATATATATATATATATATATATATATATATATATATATATATATATATATTCCAAATAAGACAAATAGTAAATAAATATATAAATAATATGTAAATGTGTGTATATGTATATATATATATATATATATATATGTGTGTGTGTGTGCTACTTAAAATACAAAACATTTAACAGATAACCCATTCTTTAAGCATAATAATGGCTCCAGGCTGTGTGTTACCATGTACATAATGCCTTCCAGAGGTGTAGATGCCCTCTGCCACCCCTGGGCATGTGTTATTTAACCAATAACACAACCCTCTCTGGCATTTTTGGCACCTTATAGCACAGTGGTAAATCAGACACTGCTTGTTTTCTTTGGTGAAAGATATAGCCCTGGATTCACTAATCTTCCATGCAGGACTAACTAAGTCCTGCATGGAAGCACCTGTGTAGGAGCAGGACGGCAGTGCGCCAAGCATATTAATGAAGATGCACTGCCCGAGCTTTCAGGCTTACATGGAGCATGTACGAGTGCAGGACGGGTGTCTGAGAGAAAAGGTCTCAGAATAAACACACCCCTGCAATGTAGAACAGCAGAAAGTGTTAAGAAATGAGCGCTATTGCTCATAGGTGTTTGCTTATCCCCACCAACAGTTCCCCATGTGTACAACAGCAACAGTAAATATCAATTAAATGAAGAAACACTCTTATTTTTTTATTAAAAATCTGAGTACAGCTAACCATAGGTGCGCAGGTGTGCCCATTGCTTAGCTATGGTTAATGCAGCTTAAAGAGCAGGAAGAGGATAAAAAGCAAAATATATGCAAATGAAGCAGAACAGCAATAGTGTAGTGGGAGGAGCATTCCCCTTACAAGTAGTCATTCCCGGTTCAAGTCCCACTACAGTACAATCCATTTCCCCTTCAAATCACTCTATGATACATATATTTTGCGGCATAACCTAATAAATAACATACATTTGTGAACTGCAGTATTGCATTTAATCCAGATGTGAGGTGTCAGTGTCATAATGTTGCAAAGTCCACAGATAATCACGTGCCCCATACAGTATCACAGATACAAATGGAAGGTAAACTGTGTAATGAATCATAACTCCATACATTTTCCAAATCACCCACCTCCCTAAGAACCATTACACTATTACTGTCTAAAATGTAGCACTAGTAAGCAGTAGTAAGAGGTAGTAAGCATATTTAAGCATTAGTAAGTGGGTTTAAGCCCATTTATCCAGGGGTAAGCAATGCACACACAGGTTAAGCAAGATCGAAGCTAACTGTCTGTAAGCATATGTAACCGGAGGTTAGCATTGCTTACCCTCACGCAAACCAGCAGAAACCCACTTACAATTGCTTAAAAGTGCATTAGTCACTCTGTATCCAACAGCTCTTGTCATGTCCAGCAATACAATAATCAGCACTTATAAGCTGCAAACCCTGGACCCTGCACACTATAGGAAAAGTGATTTACCACTAAACCATGGCAGATACACATACACCTGATGTTATCACACATATATCATCCAGCACAGTCATTCAACAGTATAGGAAATGTATGTAATTATGTAGATATAAGTGTGTGTGTGTGTGTGTGTGTGTGTGTGTGTGTGTGTGTGTGTGTGTGTGTGTACAAATATATATATATATATATATGTATATGTATATCAAGAACAAACTTCGTGACAACAAAGCATTAAAAAATGAATGAAAAGAACACCAGCAACCACTGTATTCTTTAGCGCTGTCGTCTTATGTAATATCAAGACCCCTTCAGACAGACGTTACATTAATACGAGCAACAATTTGTACATTGCTCAAATACAGTATTTTGAGCAGTTTATGTAAATTCCCAAAACAATTCCTGTTCAATCATAATGTGAGAACAGTAGTCTTGCAAAAAACGTAAGAAAATAAAAAACGGTGCGCATCGAGGGGGCGTGTGGGCATGCTTCATGATCAGAATGTCAAACTTGGGACATTGGTTCCGTGGAACTGGGAGATGAGGCTGGGCAGGTGTGTGAGCAAACTGCTGCTTCTCAAACCCCTGGCAGGATGCTACCAGTGGGAGAAACAGTGAGACCAGCTAAGCCTAATCTTGACACAAAAACAGGTCTGTCCCTGGCAGGACGAACCAAACATTGTGAGTCAATCTGATGTTTACACATGTCTCAAAAGATGAACAAGGCAAGGCTCGTATGTACATGGACTAAACAGATGAAGAGCCTGAAGATGCTTGGGTCGTGACAGTATACTGGATGAGTACTGAGACGTGGAGAGAGGGCAATGTGCGGAGGTGTGGTATGGCTGGGCTAGCAACTGGAGAATGAATGATTGCTGTGTACGTGGAGCTTGGCGGGGGGAGGGGCGGGGGAAGGAACCATGGGTATGAAATTATGGAATTATGGCTCAAGGCATATCAGGGTTGGATGGACCGGTTCAAATCAGACAGCCTCGTGGACATAAGTGCGAGGGAGGGCGGAAGAGAAACCGAGATAATGTGTAAGAAAGAAGTGAACTCACACGCAGTGCTAGGAGGGTGAACCGGATGGATTAAGATAGTTCAGGCTGAGTAATGCACCTTGGGCATAAAGTGTTAATAAATGAGCAGGATCGCTCATAGGTGTCTGCATATCCCCACCTACAGTCCCCCATGTGTACAACAGCAACAGTACATATAAATAAAATGAAGAAACACTTTTATTTATTTTTTTAAATCCGATTAAAGCTAACTGTAGATGTGCGGGTGTGCCCATCTCTTAGCAACAGTTAAAGCAGCTTAAAAGGCTGAAGAAGATAACAAGGAAGATATATACAAAAAGAGCAGCAGAGCGATAGTATAGTGGGCAGAGCATCTGCCTAATGAGCAGGCATTCCCGGTTCAAGTCCCACTGCAGCAGTCTATTTTACATGGCAAAGCTTGTTATAACCAGTTCTTTTGTTCCAAAACCCACTAAATAACACATATTAATGAACTAGAGTACTGCAGGAAATGCACATGTGAAGTATCAGTGTCATAATGCATAAGGCACTAGTAAGCAGGTTTAAGCACAAATAAGCAGCAGTAAGCATTGTAAGCATGTTTAAGTGTGTCTGCATGGGGGTAAGTACTAACTACACAGATTAAGCAATATGGAAGCTAACTGAGTAGAAGAAAGTGTAACCAAAAGTTAGCAGTGCTTAGCTCTGTGCAAACATGTGCTCACCCGCTTACAACTGCTTTAAAATGCCTTAATCACTCCATATCCAAAGGCTCGTGTTCTGCCCAGGAATAAAATAAACAGTCGCAGCACAGCTCAAACTCTAGACCTTGTACACTACACTCATAGCAGTTAACCACTAAGCCATCAAATCAGTACATAAGACTGAGGTGTCAACAAACAAATCCACACCATAGGAAAATCAAACTGAACATGTGAAATGAATTAATGTACTGTGTGATGTTGTATAACCTGCAACATAACATAAATATGTGAACTGGAGTACTGCAGTAAGGCCAGATGTGAGGCGTTATTGTAATAAAGTGTTGACGTCCCCAGAATCCCATACAGTGTACGTACACAGGAATCACAGATAACAGACACAGATATAACACGTAACAAATAATAAATCAATGTCAAAAGGAAAATATAATGCTAAATAGATATTAAGCAATGCTAAGCATTGCACAGGTCAGCCTATGTGGTGTAAGCAATGTGTAGGCTGGCTAACTCAATCTACCCAGTGGTATGCCCCTTTAAGCAATGCCACCATTAGATAAGCAGGTGTGCCTATAGCTTAGCCTTTTCAAAACTGTACAATCATTGGAAAGTGTGGGAAATCGGGCATATTTAAACCCCACAGGTGCCAATAATTCCCATACCTGGTTGCAGACCCCTACTGTAGGCAGAATGGCTGGAGTTGGGGAAGGCACTCGATTTAGACCGCAGCGCTGGGGCAACCAGGAGTCCAGATTCATAGTATGGCTCCTGGTAAAATACCATGAGGAGAGACTACTGCAGGGCCAGTACCAGGGCTCTCAGTATAAAGCGGAGGTCTGAGACAGTCTCACCCGTGACCTCACCAGTGCCACTGGTATCCCCCGGACTTGTGAGCAGGTCAGGCATCACCATGTTGACCTGAAGCGGCAGTGAGGTGATCTCTTTGACCAGTGGATCCAAGAAGCAAGTCAGATCGCTGATGCCCCAGCACTGAGTAAGTACCCATCCTACTACATAGATAATGATTGCCTAGTTTGTGTATACTATGGACAGGTAATGGCTAAATATCACTGTATTTCTCTGACAGCTGCAGATGAGCAGCTGTGAACCTGCAAGCCCATGCTGCTAGACTGCAAAGGCTGTGTTGCGAAGCAGGTTAATAATATTACAGCATGTACTGTCATAACAAATAAATATAACAGTTCTGGAAAGTGTCGTACCAGTATAAAAATATATTGTGTATGGGATGTACTGAATAAACCAGACAATATGGCAGGAAGACTGTCATATAGGTTGTGTGTAAATAAAGGTGTAATATCTTGTGAATAAAAGTATAACCCCTCGAGTGCTTGTGTACATTCTGCTTCATATGTTGTTCTGCTGCATTCTATAAATAGTACTGTTGTATTAAGCAGTCTAACCCATATTGTTGAATGCAGTTAAAATGTGTAGGATGTTCAGTATAACAACGTTGGAAGTCCCAAGAGGTCAGTCGTATAGAACAACTGAGGCAGACTTAGACAGAAACCATTGAAATACTTTACACCAATTCCCTGATAGCACTGTGTATTGTAATGTCAACTGTAGTACTTTTACCACACACAGCAGGGGTTTGAATCCCAGGAGTAGTAGTAAGTTGTATGCATAATCATAACCCACAACTGTACAGAATCTGTGAGAATGTTCATATAGAAAGCTGCATGCATAATTAGACCCAACAACAGTACAGACTTTGCTAGAATGTTCAGATAGTATGCTGTAAGCATAATCATAACCATCAACTCTACAGACTATGGCAGAATGTTCAGGTAGTAAGCTGTATGCATAGTCATACCCCTCAACTGTTCTGATCTGTCCAGCATGTCTAGATAACGGGCCCAAATCTGCTGCCCATTAACCTGTTCCCCAGACAAATAAGTGTGATGATCCAAGAAAGCCTGTACTGACATATAATGGATAGTCAGACCTGAACATAAAAAGAGAATGCATATGGAAACACACCTGTCATTGTAGCATCTCACCCAAAGTGTATGACAGCTATTCCAAAATATGTCACAGTAACACCTGCATCCTGTCAAGCCTTAACCAGAGTGTGTGCAATAATGGACTGTTAGGTATGTGTATAACATCAATGTGGAATCTGGGAGTATGTGTAGTATTTGTCAGGCAGTGTTACCAAAGATTTCTCCACAGCTATAACAGGTAAGAGGTGTAGACTATAGGTACAACACAGTTCACTCATATACTTGTCTACAAGCATGGCATCTGGGAGTATGTGTAGTATTTGTCAGGTACTGTTAACAATGATTTTCTCAACGGCTATAACAGGTAAGAGGTGTAGACTAAACGTAAGACACAGTCCGCTTATATACTAAACTACAAACATACCATTGTACAAAGTAATGCCATTGGGTAGTGTAATAATACATGCAAGGGACTGATCACTGCAGTGACTAAGAAAGTTGTGAAAACTACAGGGATATATCATTTGTTAATTGACCTCTCTCTCTCGACCCCACCATATGTGAAACAATAACCAAATTACACACCTCAGTGGGTACGTGTACACTCCATACTTTTGTTGGGACATATGTCCTATTGGTTTACAAATATTCACATTTGGTTTTATGCATGTGCCATGTTAAAATACCCCCATACTGGTGGCCTGTTGCCATTAATGAAACCTGCATGCTGTTGTAATGACCACTGTTGTCCCATATATGTATGTGTTCTGCTTGCGCTACAACTGTTGTTAATCTGGTGTCTTGGGTTAATGGGAATACCTATGCATGCTGTTATAACTAAACCTGAATGCTGTTGACTATTACTAACCCATATCATTCTTAAAACTGCAACACCATAGCTCATATGGGAAGGCCAGTCCCAGCGGACCCACCTGTCCCACCTCAACTGGCCATGGCACCGGGCACCAGCACATCTGGGGCCCAGCCTGGAACCTCCTCCTCCATGTGCCCTGCACCACCTTCAGGTGGAACCCTTGCAGGGGATGCAGTTCAGCCCCCCCCCCGGGATCGGGGGCAGAGAGGGTTTTATATCATATCATCGAAAGTGTCTAATCTCGAAGCAGACAACATCGAAGTGAAAACCTCGAAAAATGAAAACATCAAACAACTGTTAATGGCATTTACAACAGGTATATGACATATGAAGTCTGAAGGCTGGGTGCAGGCCCCCCCTGCACCCCCCACCCCCTGCTACTTAAATATACCAACTCCGAGATCTCGCTACAGTGTAGAAAATGGAAATCTTCCATTTCCGTACAATAGTGCACTGAAGTACAATCTCAGAAATGGTATCCGTAAGTGGCATGGGATGTAGGGGGTGCAGGGGGTCTGCCCCCTGCATGGAGCAATTTGTTTTTCATCAACAATCCACGTCTTATTTTTTTTTTCCCATTTTGATGTTCTGCAGTTCGCGGTATTCAGTTCAAATTTTTCAGCTTCGAGATTATACGCTTTTGATGATGCGATATACACCCGTGGAGAGGTACCTGTCACCCGCCATCGGGTCTGGGCCGTGGTATGTAGAGAGCTCAACAAGGAGTTTCACGACAGGCTACACCAGCTTGAGGGCCATGTGGTGCAATTAGAGGGTGAGCCTGCCCCTCCTACCCAGCCCCCAGCACAGCCAACCTTGGGGCTGTGAATGTGCATTGGTGACTGCCCATGGGTGGCAACCTCAGTCCCACTGTTTCCATTTGGGATTTTATGGGCTTGTGACTTCCAAATGCCCCTCCCCGTCCAAGGTGTTTACCCCCCACATGTGTCATATATTGCCCCTGTATGCATCTGTTTGTCTTAAGTCTTTTAACCTACCCAACCTACCTCCCCAAATATACCTACTACCCCTCCCCAACATCCCACTCTCACCTGAAAGAATAAAAAGGGCAATCTGTACCCACAAAAAAAGTTCGCCCCATACATAGCTGTCCGTTTTGCACACATGCCCACTGGACACATGTAATCTGGTCTAACTGGCATCACAACAAATTATTGTTGTCCTCACCCCCTCCCAGGGGTTTGAGTGTCCAAATCTACCTCCACATTCAGTGTATATGCACAGCTGTTTCTGTAGAAGAAATAGGCAGTTATGGACCTTCCCTACACCCTTCCTGCACATCCCTGGCTATTTTCCCTACTGTCTTTCCCTGTTTGTGCCCCTTTTTCACCACTTTCCTATCAACCCCCTTTTTTTTTCTTTTAAAGGAATTAGCACAGGGGTAAGCAGGAGTAAGCACTTTTAAGCAGCAGTAAGTGGGTTTAAGCCTGTTTGCGCAGGGGTAAGCACTGCCTACACAGGTTAAGCAATTTAGAAGCTAACTGAGTGTAAGAAACTGTAACAGGAAGTTAGCAGTGCTTACCGTCACGCAAACCCATGCAAACTCGCTTACAACTGCTTAAAAGTGCCTTAATCACACTGTAGCCAACGGCCCTTGTTCTGCCCAGCAACAAAATAAACAGCCTCTGTAAGGCTCAAATCCAGGACCCTGCACACCATACACAAGGTGATTTACTACATAGCCATGGCAGATATACATAACCCTGATGTTTTCACAAACATATCATCCAGCACAATTATTCAACAGTACAGGAAATGTAAAAATTAAAAGAAATACCACTGAAGCAGGCTCAAATGCTGTATCGAAGAAAGACAAAACTGAATAAATCCAATAAAAAACAGACACAGTCATGACCGCAGTATCCAGTACTAAAAGATTTTACTTCAAGTGCACAGAACACAAGTGCTTTCACTATAATAGTTTCATCAGGTGTTTAAAATGCGCAGTAAAACACATATCATATAAAGCACTAAGGTAACAATCACATGATACATTCCAATCACAATTTAAAAGCATATTACATACAAAACACCAGCATATAATTTAATAGCACATAAAAACATAAATAAAACATAAATACATTAGTGAAAGTTGCACTATCTCCTCAAGGGTCTATTTTTAATTCGGGGTCTCAGGGGTACAGATTCATTAAGACCATGTCCTGAGTCCCCCCTCAACCTAACAATCTATGCAGACTCTAAGTCTTATTAGCTATATCACCTAACCTGGAACTATCAGATATTCTACCAGTGACCGAGAACTTGAACATATGGGTGTCGTCTATGTTCATAACATGTTTAGCCAGTGCATTAACCTTGTTGTGTTTATTTATATTGTAAACATGTTCTATTATACGTTCTTTAAATGTTCTATTGGTCTTCCCTATATAGAATCCCATACATTTAATACAATAAGCAAGATAAACCACGTTTAGTCAAACATGTGTCATGTACTTTAAAAGTGTACATTTTCCTCTGGTCAGGATGATAAAATTCAGCACTGGTGTCAATATAAGAACACAAATTGCACCGCCCACATGGCCTAGTGCCATATTCACAATCTTCAGCAGAGGTTCCCTTGGGATAACATAGTCTGCTTTTTAAGGACTTGCTATTCCTAAACTGAAACCTAGGTTCATTATTTATAAGTTTGGCTACATCAGGATCAGTAACTAAAACTTTCCAATGCTTCCTAATGATGTCTATATACTGAGAGACATTAGTAGTATATCTCAAAGGAACCATAAGTTTCATACCACCAACCTGTCTATTTTCCACCCTACCAACTTTCCTTCTCCCATACAAAAAGTAGGGTTTGGCAAAAAAAAAAATAAATAAATAAAAGCATAAACAACAGAAAGCTGTCACAGCTGTCAGAAAAAAAATGACAGGTATGTAAAACGTATATGCATTTAATTGAATGTAGTATGTGGTATAAATAAGTCAAAGGCAGCGAAGAAACAATAGAAAACAATGTGGCGTGCTGACTCGCTGTACGCCAATGGAACTGGGAAAACACACTGTTCAAATAACCACTGAAATAGTGCAGGTGCTAAAAAATGTACCACGATTCACCGATCTGATAAAAACAATCCAGTTTATTCCATAAACAATCCCAGGTTAAGCGCTTTCACACACACAGTGTGTGCTTCATCAGAACAGTGCTTTGTAATAACAAAAAACTTTAAATACACAGTTTGGCGCCAAATTGTGGTAGCGTATTTAAAGCTACAGTGCCTCACCCAGTACATATGCCACTAAATGTGATATATGCAGATATATGCAGATATTCAATATTATACTAAATCCTCAATAACACATTTAAAAAATAATAAATATAAAAAGACATAAGACACAAAAATAAATTTTTACTTCAACCTAACATTTTAAAAAAATATATAATTCCTACCTATTCCAATATGTTGTTATCAATATTTACTGTATTGACTTCATGCATATGTCTAAACAATGTCTAAAAAAATGTATATATATATATATATATATATATATATATATATATATATATATATATACTGTATAAAATATGTAGTGCTAACTACTTAAATATACATATATCTATTCTCCATGAATAATCAATACATAATAAACATGGACATACTTAAAGATGTCCTTAATAAGTCATATAAAAAAATCTTATACTATCTAATGCATCAAGAATATCCTATCTACACTTCACCCAAAGATGTTATACCAAACAATCTGTACTAAGGGTATACATCCTATAACCATCTGTGTGAAGGTTACTAATAACATATGTATAAAATATAACTGTAACATAAGTATAAAATACTCATACACCAAGTATAGGTTTGACAGAGATGAAATCATTAATTCCCGGGGGTGTAGTTGCATCAGTCAAAATCTGCCAATAACATTCTCTGAATGACAGTTGCCCCTTAATGTTGCCACCCCTTGGGTTTGATAATACTCAAATATCAAATACTCTTCTAGGTATAAATCAATCCTTTTATATGCTATGTTTAACTCATTGGTGGAGATACTCTCATAATTTTCCAAATTGTGAAGTATATCATGTATTTTGCTTCTATATTCCATGTTGTCGTATATCATTCAGTAATTCCTATTTGGATTATGGAAGTTGTCATCCCAATAAAACCAAAAGGAATATATATAAAGGGCAATGCATTAGAGCACTTAGAATGACTTCAGAATATACCGATATGTTAGATGAAATAGATCTTATTACTTCCTTCTTTTTGGATAAGGGATACAATAGGAAAATGATGGACAAGGTCAAGGTGGAGGTCATTGATCAAAGGGGGAACAAATATATCCCTATGTTGGGCATTAAATACACAAATGTATCAAACAACAACATTAAATTGATCAATCGGGCAAGTGCTAATGAATTTGGTAGATCATGTGTTATAGAATTTGGTCCACACAGTAACACAATAAAGGATATACTTAATAAGCATTGGCATACATTATTAGTAAATGATGAAATCACAGGTATATTGGGAACCAAGCCCAAATTTATACACAGGATGGGACAGAATTTGAAACTTCTTTTGGAAAAGGGTACAACGCCAAGGGTGAACATAAATGTGGGTAGTACAAAGAGATGTGGCTGCTGCAATCAGTGTAGGTATATAACGGAGGAGACAGAGATTGTGTTAATGAATTACAACAAGATTAGACTAATTCCTAAGAAAGGAAATTGTAATACTAGAAATATCGTATATTTGGCTATATGCAAGAAATGTCCTTCCTATTATATAGGAAAAACTGAACAACAGTTCAGGAAAAGGATATACGCACACACTTATTCCATCCGAAAAAAGGACGAGAAGAATGCTTTAGCCAAACACATAATGAATAAGGGCAGTGAGCATGAGTTCAAATTTTGTATTTTAGAAACAATATTATCAAACCCAAGGGCTGGCAACATTAAGGGGCAACTGTCATTCAGAGAATGTTATTGGCAGATTTTGACTGATGCAACTACACCCCTGGGAATTAATGATTTCATCTCTGTCAAACCTATACTTGGTGTATGAGTATTTTATACTTATGTTACAGTTATATTTTATACATATGTTATTAGTAACCTTCACACAGATGGTTATAGGATGTATACCCTTAGTACAGATTGTTTGGTATAACATCTTTGGGTGAAGTGTAGATATGATATTCTTGATGCATTAGATAGTATAAGATTTTTTTATATGACTTATTAAGGACATCTTTAAGTATGTCCATGTTTATTATGTATTGATTATTCATGGAGAATAGATATATGTATATTTAAGTAGTTAGCACTACATATTTTATACAGTATATATATATATATATATATATATATATATATATATATATATATATATATATATACATTTTTTTAGACATTGTTTAGACATATGCATGAAGTCAATACAGTAAATATTGATAACAACATATTGGAATAGGTAGGAATTATATATATTTTTTTAAAATGTTAGGTTGAAGTAAAAATTTATTTTTGTGTCATGTCTTTTTATATTTATTATTTTTTAAATGTGTTATTGAGGATTTAGTATAATATTGAATATCTGCATATATCTGCATATATCACATTTAGTGGCATATGTACTGGGTGAGGCACTGTAGCTTTAAATACGCTACCACAATTTGGCGCCAAACTGTGTATTTAAAGTTTTTTGTTATTACAAAGCACTGTTCTGATGAAGCACACACTGTGTGTGTGAAAGCGCTTAACCTGGGATTGTTTATGGAATAAACTGGATTGTTTTTATCAGATCGGTGAATCGTGGTACATTTTTTAGCACCTGCACTATTTCAGCGGTTATTTGAACAGTGTGTTTTCCCAGTTCCATTGGCGTACAGCGAGTCAGCACGCCACATTGTTTAGTGTGTGGTATAGAATAACAGGATATACGATGTGGAATGATTTATATGTGCCATCTGTAGTTATTCCTGTAATGATGTTCTGCTGAACAACTGCTCTGGACAAATCTGTCTGTCTCTGTAGGCAGTGGGCATACCTGTCAACTGTGCAGATCATCAATGAATGACAAAGATGTAAGCCATAATATCTGTGTTTGGTATGTTAGTGTGGGCAATAGCTGGTGGTGGAAGTACTGCTGTCATGATAGACACATGAGTATCAGAACACAACACTTGCAGGCAGTCATGTTAATGTGTAATGTAGCATACACAAATGTCATAGGTGTATAATAGGATTACCTGCAATCTGTCACCATATATACCACCCTAATGTTAGTCTGTGTTCACATGTGACACCTGTCTGTGTTGCCGCAAGGTTACAAAGTGTGAACCAGATGTCTGTATGCACCCCACATATAGATACATATATGTGTGATATATAATTAGACGTGTATATCTACATATATACAGACACTCATATAGATATAGGTATATAAACAACCCCACAATATATATATATATATATATATATATATATATATATGGTTCTACCTGACATAGCGAAACACAACAACACACACAACCACATCACCATAATTCACACAATCCATAATAAATAAACCACACATAATATAACACATAACCAAATAACCGGCAATCGTACACAAATAAACATACACACACACCACCACAATACAATAACATAACAAAAAACAAAACACATCCCCAAACCACACACACACACACACACACACACACACACACACACACACACACACACACACACACACACACACACACACACACACATATGGGTCTACTGCTTTTGTTCAAATTACATTTGGTCGAAAATGATTTCAGGCAGCTAACTTCACCGAAAATACATTTCACTGAAAACCCATTTGTTCGAACTCCAATTGGTCAAAAATGGAATATAGCCCCTGCCCCACTGCAGTGCGATATTGTATATAAATATACACACACACATACATATATATATATATATATATATATATATATATATATATATATATATATATATATACAGCAGTACATGGGTGCAAAATAGACTTTGACGTGTGGTGTGTAACCCATGTTGAGAACACATCGCATTTGTTCGTGAAGGTGGGATTTGTATGTTGGTGAAGGCTGGAAAGCAAATTGTGGTATGTAGTTTGGGTCTGCAGACAGAACAGACAGCATACAGGGGTGGTATATGACACATGTGGTGTGTAAACACCGTGGATGGGGAGTGTTGTTTGGAATGTGTATGCCATTGAGCCCCCATATGGAAGCAATGGGACCAAGGTCTCCACCCATGGACAGTCACGACAGCATCTAGATGGTCATAAATGTGCTTGGGCTGTGGGCTCTGCAGGTGGACCAAGCATGTTCACCCTGTGTATGTGTACTGCAGGGCTCCAGGTGTTGTAGCAAATCCCCCATGTCTCTGTGGAGCTCTCTATGCACCAGACCCTGGACCTGACTTTGGATGACAGGGTTGCGTCTGTGTGTGCTTGTGGGGATGGCACCATCTCCTGAGGTGGTTCCACCTGAAGGTAGTGTAGGACCAATAGATGATAAGGTCCCATGGTAGGTCCCAGATGCGATGTGGCCTGGTAACATTGCCAGATGAGGTGGGAGAGGTGGTTCTGTTGGCAACTAACTCCTACACATGCTATTGTGTCACTGTTATGGAACATATGTGGGCTGTAATAGTCCACACAATCCTGGAGCATGTCCAACACCATGCATAGATATCTCCATTAACACAGAATGGCAGATGTGCAGCAATCAGATAGCATGCATACCACATGAACATGTGGAACCATAGTGGCACTGTCAATGGCATGCAGGTGAAATAGTCTGTAACAGGCCAGCAAAGATAGTGTCCCCACAGGGAACATGGCTACAAACACATAGCACAAAGTGTGGTACAAACACATAGCACAAAGCGTGGTACAATACAACATATGTCCCAATGGTAGGTAAGCTGTCGACATACCAATTGCATTGTGTGAATGGTTTGTTGTAGCTTATATGGTGGGGGGAGACAAGAGGTGTGTATTAAGAACTATGGTAATCCTAGTGTATGAGTTGTTCAGACCTGTTTCCATCTTTATGTCTTCCACGGAACATGGCTCATGCAAGACTACCAGCATTCAGTGCTGTAGTAACAGAGGCAATCATTGGCACACCTGATACAGCACTACCTGTTACTTTTTGTCAGGACAGCCCATGATCAGCAGGAGAGGACCGCCCTGTGGAACAATCTAGTCCACAGGGTCAATGATGTTGGCCTGCAGAACCGCAGTTATGAGCAGGTCCAGCATCATTGCACTGACCTACTTCACCATGTACGTTGGTGTGCAGGTGCAGTATGGAGGGACCACCTCACAACAGGGGGGGGCATGCCGTCCATCCACCCCTGACTCGTGTGGAAGAGCATCTCAGCAGCCTTGTGGCATCTGCCCACCCACAGAACCAATAACTGTCAGGGAGCATTGTGGAGGTGGGTGCCATCAACACACCGGCTGAGGAGTGTGCAGGCAAGGCGTAGGGCACATCATTAGACCACTATTGTGTATGCATCTGTATCTGTACAGGTAGATAATGCATATCTGAGATGTCATATACATAGTCTGTTGCTGTGTAATAGTGATAACCAGTTGTGCATAAGCTGTACCATAATGCTGCACTCACCCTTTATGAATGCCACAGCTGTGGCCACTGACATCAACTCTCTCACACTCTTATGTAGGTCCCTCCAGGATACCACCAAGGCAGCAGCCTGTAGCCGGTGAGTATGGTTCATGTTCATGCTTGACAATACATCGAGCATGTAATAGCCATGGGATATTCCATGCACACATCTAACACACCTACCCATACTGCATGCTGTACATGTTCACATTTCATTGGTATGAAATGCACTGCATCACAGTGGATACCATGATGGGGTATTGGCAGGGTACATCAGACACATGCAAGATAACTAACATCTTGTCATTGTGAAATGTGTCCACAGGGATGAGAAGAATGGTGGGACACATGGCCTACAGTAGGGACATGTGTGAAGCAACACCCTCATATGGTGCTACAACTGTAAATATGCCAGTATTACAATAGCAACCTTTACAGATTGACACTATGTCATAACATAGTACTGTGGTCCCCATAATTATCTGGTTGTTGGCTGTTGCATGTTGTATCCCATTCTTGAGACACTGCAAAGTGACACATGTGTAGGTCATAGTTATCAAGCATCTGTAAAAAGGCTGGAGGTGGGGATGGTTTGTTTTCATGACACAGCAGTGCACTGCAACAGGGATCCTATGTATGCTAAGTGTGGTTTTATCTGCACACAATCAGGTTCAGTAACTGTGGCAGATGTAACCCTGACTCCATAGCAATAGTGACAGCAGTGTGTGAACTCCAAGGGATGTGCACATGAGTAGATCTTGCAACCATGCAGAGTTGTGGGACATGTGTAGGGCACACGGCATAGCCATGGTAAGGTCTGGCAATTGTCAGTGTAATAGTCTTGTATTTGTCATACATGCACCACTGATGTTTTGCTCTATAAACTAGACATCAGGCATTCACACATGATATCTGTTCACATATCATCCCAGGAATGAGTCACTCTAACACATAGGGGTTGTGAGCATTGGAGCTGGCATAACTGATACAGTACTACACAAGCAGCAATGGTTTATACACCTGATAGGTATGGGGTATGGTTCACAGTACAAGGCAGTGTGCAGAACAGATCCACAGTAACACTTTGTACATGGGTGCAATGTTATCATGGGGAATGTCCATCACCTACCAACACATCCCATTCATCACACACATGTATACTGGCACTAGCATGATGTCACTATAGTTGCAATGCATGCTGTTAAATACCATATGTAAAGCATGCTGACAGAAGGGCAATGGGAGGCTTGTGTGTACAAAAGTTGTGCAACCTCACATTTAGGTGTGTGTGTGTGGGGGGTGTTGATTGTGTCTGTAAGTGCAATCTGGTGGAGTGGAGTGTGGTCGATGCATGTCAGATGTGTGTGTACATGTGTGTCTGTGTGGGTGCCCATGTGTGTACAGGTGATTGTGGGGTTGATCACATGGCAGTACTTCTCCTTGGGATTGTGCCGTACATGGACATGGAGTGACACATGAGACACCAGGACAACATGTCTGATATGTAAACACAGGACAGCTGACAGCATAACAAGGTCTGTAGCATGGAACATGCATTGGGAGGGAAAGTACACACCAGGTATACACATCATATTGTCATCAGCAGATAGATAACCAGCTACCCATGTATGCAGCACTACTAATGCAATGGGAAATTACCAGAGCACACCAGAGAGTGTATCCAGATATTACTGTTGTCCACATGATAGGTTGCTTGTGCAACAGATGTGGCATGGACTGAGCAAGACTGTAGTATGAGACTCCGGTGTGTGAAATATGTAGTGAATGTAGCAGCCCCAACCATATAGGGGCCATGTACACCATAACTGGACATACACAGTGTTAACACTGGATGACAGCAGTGAGGCCATGTACAACCTACTCCACTCAAGTCAGGGAGGTGATGGAGTAACTGGGTAGTATTAATGTGTGTATGTTAGCAAGTGCCATGCAGGATGGGGAACATATGTAACTGAATGTGGGGCTGTCTGTAAACCCAGGGACAGGGAGGTAGTAAGGTGGACTGTCAGTGTGTGTGTGTGTGTGTGTGTGTGTGTGTGTGTGTGTGTGTGTGTGTGTGTGTGTGTATGTAAATGTGTGTACTGTTATGCAATGGTGTACAGGTCTTAAAGTGTGTGTTTGTTCCCCCACAGGTGGTGAGGTGGGTCAGGTTGCCTCCTGCATGCAATTTGAGGTTGGTGTCCGTACAGACACCGGTGATGATGATGATGATGGTAGTGTTGAGGCACAGGTGGGTTTGTCAGAGGCTGACACTGTGCCATCATTTGTCATCTCCCTCCTAGCCATCTCAAGCCTGCACACAGTTACAGTGCCCATACACACCCCATCACAAGTGGTCATAACAAAGGGGCAATTGGCGGTTGGTGCCAGTGATCAGGAAAGTGTGGTTTCCATGCCGACTGTGTCGGGTCACAGTCAGCATAGCCAGATGCCCAGCAGGGCACTACATAGGCAGATGTACCGTGGTGCTTGTGGGAGGGCCGCTGGTCATCATGCCCCTGGCAGAGGTACCACAACTGGTACCACCAGGAGCATGTTTCAGGCTGTCATGGAGGTACAGGCATGTATGGAAATGCACACCAGACAGGGCCTGAGGCTGGAGAGGGCTGCTTTCTCATCTGTAAGTGACAACATCGGTGAACTTGCTGCTGCCCTCCATGAACATAACAAGATCATGGATAGACGGTGGGGTGAGATGGTGGGCCTCCTCGACCGTGGTATGTCCATGCTTGAAAACATGGTGGGAGTGGTGCGACGGCCATGTGGACGTAGGCCAGAAACACCAGCAGCTGACGGTCGACGTGGACATGCTAGGATGCCAAGCCACTCCTGTGGTGGCAGTACCAGCCCCAGCACACCACTGGGGGTGCTGTCCACACCACACTACAGCAGGCCAAGTGCACATGGCCCTGGCAAGTCCCAGGCGGGACATGGTTCCAGTGGACATCTGTCATCATCAGGGGAGAGTAGCACATCAAAGTCTGTACCTGCACGTGCCCATGGAACCCCTGGCAGGCACAGTCAGCGTGTCCATGGCTGGAGGTGGTGACCTGCACACCCTGCCAGGTATGGTCTGCAGCTGTCCCTAAAACACCTGTATAGGGCAGCCACATGGCAGAACTGTGTGCATGCATACCCACACACTATGCAAACACACCTAGGGCAACCCCATACTGACACACACCACATCACCATGGCCCGATCAAAGAATTAAACCCCTCACCCACACACATGGTGCAAAATGTATGGACCACCCTCGGCCTCTGGCAAACAAGCAACAAACCCTGTGCATATGATGATACCTGTGCCACAGCCCTGTTATCCATAACATCAATGCAGGGACAGGCTAATATGGTTCTGATGCACATGGTGAGTGTAATAGAGTGCTGCAATGTACTGCAGTGTAAGATGTTGTCAGGGGTAATGTGTAATCATACATGTCAAGTAGTGTAGTCATCCAGCTATGATGCATTTCAACTGTTAGTAACACTGATTGATTGTGATCTCCATAATGTTATCCATTTGTGTTGTAGGTGTACATGTGTCAGCAGGAGGATGATCTGCAATCATATTCCACAAGGGTTATGGCACTGTGGTGACACCATGACCATGACCTATCCGGTGTACAGTTGCACACATGTCACAGGCTTGTATAACAGTTGTTGCCTGCACAACACTGACAAGTGACCTACTGGGACATGTATAATCTGCAACCTTATGTCAACCCATCCACATACATGCACATCCTTATTTGGCAGCACTGTGACTAGACCCCTACCTAGGTATACAGTGCTACTGATCTGTGTGGCTTTCATTGCAAACACCACACAACGTTTATGGTGAGGTGTGTATCAGGTTACATGTTACATGCAGAACATCCACAGACATATTTTTGTACTGTTATAAAGCTTTTTTTATTGTTTCACTACATTTATGTACTGTTTTAAACTGTTTTAACATTACTTAACTGTAAACTGCTTTTTCATACTGAGAGTTGTATTTTCTGTTTGTGATTGCTCTATCTGAACCTTTATGTGCATTTTTGTCTGTTAAAAGCATTCTCTAGTCTGCTCCTTGATCTGTTTAAAACTTTCATTTAGTGGCTACAGCTAGGAACTGTAAAAGTGTGCATTACTACAATTGTTTTTCTTTTACTTAAATTACTAAATTGTAAACTGCGTTTTCATACTGAGACTTGGATGTTCTGTTTGTGTGTGTTCTTTCTATGCTTTTAAAGTGAGGTTTCTGTGTTCTGCTCAGGTGGCATAATCGTGATAGAGGCCTGTTGTGTAGGCTGGAAGTTTTGTTTGTGTTTCTGGCAGCCATTTTCTGCTGAATGTCTTCATTATTGAGAATAACAAGGCCTCCTGACCTTCTGTAGTATGAGTGATTGGGTAATAGCAGGGGCTGAGGAGTAATCTGATCATCCCAACTCTTCCATTCTTACTGCTATATAAACCCTGTGTCTTATAAAGGCTCTGTTTGTATTGTCAGGCTCTGGATTACATTGCATAAGTGGAAATTTCTTAAGATTCCAAGAGCAGGCTAAGTTATTTCTTACACTTATTTCACTGAATTGCACTTCTGAAATGCTTATAATTGTGCTATACAGTTGTTCTACTATATTTTTGCACTGTTATAAAGCTTTTTTATTGTTTCACTGCATTTATGTACTGTTTTAAACTGTTTTAACATTACTTAAATGTAAACTGCTTTTTCATACTGAGAGTTGTATTTTCTGTTTGTGATTGCTCTATCCGAACATGTATGTGCATTTTTGTCTGTTAAAGTATTCTCTAGTCTGCTCCTTGATCTGTTTAAAACTTTCATTTAGTGGCTACAGCTAGGAACTGTAATAGTGTGCATTATTATAATTGTTTTTGTTTTATTTAAACTACTAAATTGTAAACTGCTTTTTCATACTGAGACTTGTATTTTATGTTTGTGGGTGTTCTTTCTATGCTTTTTAAGTGAGGTTTCTGTGTTCTGCTCAGGTGGCATAATCGTGATAGAGGCCTGTTGTGTAGGCTGGAAGTTTTGTTTGTGTTTTTGACAGCCATTTTCTGCTGATTGTCTTCATTATTGAGAGTAACAAGGCCTCCTGACCTTCTGTAGTACGAGTGATTGGGTAATAGCAGGGGCTGAGGAGTAATCTGATCTTCCCAACTCTTCCATTCTTACTGCTATATAAACCCTGTGTCTTATAAAGGCTCTGCTTGTATTGTCAGGCTCTGTATTGCATTGCATAAGTGGAAATTCCTTAAGATTCCAAGAGCAGGCTAAGTTATTTCTTACACTTATTTCACTGAATTGCATTTCTGAAATGCTTTAATTGTGCTATACAGTTGATCTACTATATGTTTGCACTGTTATAAAGCTTTTTTATTGTTTCACTGTATTTTTGTACTGTTTTAAACTGTTTTAACATTACTTAACTGTAAACTGCTTTTTCATACTGAGAGTTGTATTTTCTGTTTGTGATTGCTCTATCCGAACCTTTATGTGCATTTTTTCTGTTAAAAGCATTCTGTAGTCTGCTCCTTGATCTGTTTAAAACTTTCATTTAGTGGCTACAGCTAGGAACTGTAATAGTGTGCATTACTATAATTGTTTTTGTTTTATTTAAACTACTAAATTGTAAACTGCTTTTTCATACTGAGACTTGTATTTTCTGTTTGTGGGTGTTCTTTCTATGCTTTTTAAGTGAGGTTTCTGTGTTCTGCTCAGGTGGCATAATCGTGATAGAGGCCTGTTGTTTAGGCTGGAAGTTTTGTTTGTGTTTCTGACAGCCATTTTCTGCTGATTGTCTTCATTATTGAGAGTAACAAGGCCTCCTGACCTTCTGTAGTACGAGTGATTGGGTAATAGAAGGGGCTGAGGAGTAATCTGATCTTCACAACTCTTCCATTCTTACTGCTATATAAACCCTGTGTCTTATAAAGGCTCTGCTTGTATTGTCAGGCTCTGTATTGCATTGCATAAGTGGAAATTCCTTAAGATTCCAGGAGCAGGCTAAGTTATTTCTTACACTTATTTCACTGAATTGTATTTCTGAAATGCTTTAATTGTGCTATACAGTTGATCTACTATATTTTTGCACTGTTATAAAGCTTTTTTATTGTTTCACTGCATTTATGTACTGTTTTAAACTGTTTTAACATTACTTAACTGTAAACTGCTTTTTCATACTGAGAGTTGTATTTTCTGTTTGTGATTGCTCTATCCGAACCTTTATGTGCATTTTTGTCATTAAAAGCATTCTCAAGTCTGCTCCTTCATCTGTTTAAAACTTTCATTTAGTGGCTACAGCTAGGAACTGTAATAGTGTGAATTACTGTAAATGTTTTGTTTTATTTAAACTACTAAATTGTAAACTGCTTATTCATACTGAGACTTGGATTTTCTGTTTGTGGGTGTTCTTTCTATGCTTTTAAAGTGAGGTTTCTCTGTTCTGCTCAGGTAGCATAATCTTGATATAGGCCTGTTGTGTAGGCTGGAAGTTTTGTTTGTGTTTCTGGCAGCCATTTTCTGCTGATTGTCTTCATTATGGAGAGTAACAAGGCCTCCTGACCTTCTGTAGTACGAGTGATTGGGTAATAGCAGGGGCTGAGGAGTAATCTGATCTTCCCAACTCTTCCATTCTTACTGCTATATAAACCCTGTGTCTTATAAAGGCTCTGCTTGTATTGTCAGGCTCTGTATTGCATTGCATAAGTGGAAATTCCTTAAGATTCCAAGAGCAGGCTAAGTTATTTCTTACACTTATTTCACTGAATTGCATTTCTGAAATGCTTTAATTGTGCTATACAGTTGATCTACTATATTTTTGCACTGTTATAAAGCCTTTTTATTGTTTCACTGTATTTTTGTACTGTTTTAAACTGTTTTAACATTACTTAACTGTAAACTGCTTTTTCATACTGAGAGTTGTATTTTCTGTTTGTGATTGCTCTATCCGAACCTTTATGTGCATTTCTGTCTGTTAAAAGCATTCTGTAGTCTGCTCCTTGATCTGTTTAAAACTTTCCTTTAGTGGCTACAGCTAGGAACTGTAATAGTGTGCATTACTATAATTGTTTTTGTTTTATTTCAACTACTAAATTGTAAACTGCTTTTTCATACTGAGACTTGTATTTTCTGTTTGTGGGTGTTCTTTCTATGCTTTTTAAGTGAGTATTCTGTGTTCTGCTCAGGTGGCATAATCGTGATAGAGGCCTGTTGTGTAGGCTGGAAGTTTTGTTTATGTTTCTGACAGCCATTTTCTGCTGATTGTCTTCATTATTGAGAGTAACAAGGCCTCCTGACCTTCTGTAGTACGAGTGATTGGGTAATAGCAGGGGCTGAGGAGTAATCTGATCTTCCCAACTCTTCCATTCTTACTGCTATATAAACCCTGTGTCTTATAAAGGCTCTGCTTGTATTGTCAGGCTCTGTATTGCATTGCATAAGTGGAAATTCCTTAAGATTCCAAGAGCAGGCTAAGTTATTTCTTACACTTATTTCACTGAATTGCATTTCTGAAATGCTTTAATTGTGCTATACAGTTGATCTACTACATTTTTGCACTGTTATAAAGCTTTTTTATTGTTTCACTGTATTGTTGTACTGTTTTAAACTGTTTTAACATTACTTAACTGTAAACTGCTTTTTCATACTGAGAGTTGTATTTTCTGTTTGTGATTGCTCTATCCGAACCTTTATGTGCATTTTTGTCTGTTAAAAGCATTCTGTAGTCTGCTCCTTGATCTGTTTAAAACTTTCATTTAGTGGCTACAGCTAGGAACTGTAATAGTGTGCATTACTATAATTGTTTTTGTTTTATTTAAACTACTAAATTGTAAACTGCTTTTTCATACTGAGACTTGTATTTTCTGTTTGTGGGTGTTCTTTCTATGCTTTTTAAGTGAGGTTTCTGTGTTCTGCTCAGGTGGCATAATCGTGATAGAGGCCTGTTGTGTAGGCTGGAAGTTTTGTTTGTGTTTCTGACAGCCATTTTCTGCTGATTGTCTTCATTATTGAGAGTAACAAGGCCTCCTGACCTTCTGTAGTACAAGTGATTGGGTAATAGCAGGGGCTGAGGAGTAATCTGATCTTCCCAACTCTTCCATTCTTACTGCTATATAAACCCTGTGTCTTATAAAGGCTCTGCTTGTATTGTCAAGCTCTGTATTGCATTGCATAAGTGGAAATTCCGTAAGATTCCAAGAGCAGGCTAAGTTATTTCTTACACTTATTTCACTGAATTGCATTTCTGAAATGCTTTAATTGTGCTATACAGTTGATCTACTATATTTTTGCACTGTTATAAAGCTTTTTTATTGTTTCACTGTATTTTTGTACTGTTTTAAACTGTTTTAACATTACTTAACTGTAAACTGCTTTTTCATACTGAGAGTTGTATTTTCTGTTTGTGATTGCTATATCCGAACCTTTATGTGCATTTTTGTCTGTTAAAAGCATTCTGTAGTCTGCTCCTTGATCTGTTTAAAACTTTCATTTAGTGGCTACAGCTAGGAACTGTAATAGTGTGCATTACTATAATTGTTTTAGTTTTATTTAAACTACTAAATTGTAAACTGCTTTTTCATACTGAGACTTGTATTTTCTGTTTGTGGGTGTTCTTTCTATGCTTCTTAAGTGAGGTTTCTGTGTTCTGCTCAGGTGGCATAATCGTGATAGAGGCCTGTTGTGTAGGCTGGAAGTTTTGTTTGTGTTTCTGACAGCCATTTTCTGCTGATTGTCTTCATTATTGAGAGTAACAAGGCCTCCTGACCTTCTGTAGTATGAGTGATTGGGTAATAGCAGGGGCTGAGGAGTAATCTGATCTTCCCAACTCTTCCATTCTTACTGCTATATAAACCCTGTGTCTTATAAAGGCTCTGCTTGTATTGTCAGGCTCTGTATTGCATTGCATAAGTGGAAATTCCTTAAGATTCCAAGAGCAGGCTAAGTTATTTCTTACACTTATTTCACTGAATTGCATTTCTGAAATGCTTTAATTGTGCTATACAGTTGATCTACTATATTTTTGCACTGTTATAAAGCTTTTTTATTGTTTCACTGTATTTTTGTACTGTTTTAAACTGTTTTAACATTACTTAACTGTAAACTGCATTTCATACTGAGAGTTGTATTTTCTGTTTGTCATTGCTCTATCCGAACCTTTATGTGCATTTTTGTCTGTTAAAAGCATTCTGTAGTCTGCTCCTTGATCTGTTTAAAACTTTCATTTAGTGGCTACAGCTAGGAACTGTAATAGTGTGCATTACTATAATTGTTTTTGTTTTATTTAAACTACTAAATTGTAAACTGCTTTTTCATACTGAGACTTGTATTTTCTGCTTGTGGATGTTCTTTCTATGCTTTTTAAGTGAGGTTTCTGTGTTTTGGTCAGGTGGCATAATCTTGATAGAGGCCTGTTGTGTAGGCTGGAAGTTTTGTTTGTGTTTCTGGCAGCCATTTTCTGCTGATTGTCTTCATTACTGAGAGCAACAAGGCCTACTGACCTTCTGTAGTACGAGTGATTGGGTAATAGCAGGGGCTGAGGAGTAATCTGATCTTCCCAACTCTTCCATTCTTACTGCTATATAAACCCTGTGTCTTATAAAGGCTCTGCTTGTATTGTCAAGCTCTGAATTGCATTGCATAAGTGGGAATTCCTTAAGATTCCAAGAGCAGGCTAAGTTATTTCTTACACTTATTTCACTGAATTGCACTTCTGAAATGCTTATAATTGTGCTATACACTTGATCTACTATATTTTTGCACTGTTATAAAGCTTTTTTATTGTTTCACTGCATTTGTGTACTGTTTTAAACTCTTTTAGCATTACTTAACTGTAAACTGCATTTTCATACTGAGAGTTGTATTTTCTGTTTGTGATTGCTATATCCGAACCTTTATGTGCATTTTTGTCTGTTAAAAGCATTCTGTAGTCTGCTCCTTGATCTGTTTAAAACTTTCATTTAGTGGCTACAGCTAGGAACTGTAATAGTGTGCATTACTATAATTGTTTTTGTTTTATTTAAACTACTAAATTGTAAACTGCTTTTTCATACTGAGACTTGTATTTTCTGTTTGTGGGTGTTCTTTCTATGCTGCTTAAGTGAGGTTTCTGTGTTCTGCTCAGGTGGCATAATCGTGATAGAGGCCTGTTGTGTAGGATGGAAGTTTTGTTTGTGTTTCTGACAGCCATTTTCTGCTGATTGTCTTCATTATTGAGAGTAACAAGGCCTCCTGACCTTCTGTAGTACGAGTGATTGGGTAATAGCAGGGGCTGAGGAGTAATCTGATCTTCCCAACTTTTCCATTCTTACTGCTATATAAACCCTGTGTCTTATAAATGCTCTGCTTGTATTGTCAGGCTCTGTATTGCATTGCATAAGTGGAAATTCCTTAAGATTCCAAGAGCAGGCTAAGTTATTTCTTACACTTATTTCACTGTATTGCATTTCTGAAATGCTTTAATTGTGCTATACAGTTGATCTACTATATTTTTGCACTGTTATAAAGCTTTTTTATTGTTTCACTGTATTTTTGTACTGTTTTAAACTGTTTTAACATTACTTAACTGTAAACTGCTTTTTCATACTGAGAGTTGTATTTTCTGTTTGTGATTGCTCTATCCGAACCTTTATGTGCATTTTTGTCTGTTAAAAGCATTCTGTAGTCTGCTCCTTGATCTGTTTAAAACTTTCATTTAGTGGCTACAGCTAGGAACTGTAATAGTGTGCATTACTATAAATGTTTTGTTTTATTTAAACTACTAAATTGTAAACTGCTTATTCATACTGAGACTTGGATTTTCTGTTTGTGGATGTTCTTTCTATGCTTTTTAAGTGAGGTTTCTGTGTTCTGCTCAGGTGGCATAATCGTGATAGAGGCCTGTTGTGTAGGCTGGAAGTTTTGTTTGTGTTTCTGACAGCCATTTTCTGCTGATTGTCTTTATTATTGAGAGTAACAAGGCCTCCTGACCTTCTGTAGTACGAGTGATTGGGTAATAGCAGGGGCTGAGGAGTAATCTGATCTTCCCAACTCTTCCATTCTTACTGCTATATAAACCCTGTGTCTTATAAAGGCTCTGCTTGTATTGTCAGGCTCTGTATTGCATTGCATAAGTGGAAATTCCTTAAGATTCCAAGAGCAGGCTAAGTTATTTCTTACACTTATTTCACTGAATTGCATTTCTGAAATGCTTTAATTGTGCTATACAGTTGATCTACTATATTTTTGCACTGTTATAAAGCCTTTTTATTGTTTCACTGTATTTTTGTACTGTTTTAAACTGTTTTAACATTACTTAACTGTAAACTGCTTTTTCATACTGAGAGTTGTATTTTCTGTTTGTGATTGCTCTATCCGAACCTTTATGTGCATTTTTGTCTGTTAAAAGCATTCTGTAGTCTGCTCCTTGATCTGTTTAAAACTTTCCTTTAGTGGCTACAGCTAGGAACTGTAATAGTGTGCATTACTATAATTGTTTTTGTTTTATTTCAAATACTAAATTGTAATCTGCTTTTTCATACTGAGACTTGTATTTTCTGTTTGTGGGTGTTCTTTCTATGCTTTTTAAGTGAGTATTCTGTGTTCTGCTCAGGTGGCATAATCGTGATAGAGGCCTGTTGTGTAGGCTGGAAGTTTTGTTTTTGTTTCTGACAGCCATTTTCTGCTGATTGTCTTCATTATTGAGAGTAACAAGGCCTCCTGACCTTCTGTAGTACGAGTGATTGGGTAATAGCAGGGGCTGAGGAGTAATCTGATCTTCCCAACTCTTCCATTCTTACTGCTATATAAACCCTGTGTCTTATAAAGGCTCTGCTTGTATTGTCAGGCTCTGTATTGCATTGCATAAGTGGAAATTCCTTAAGATTCCAAGAGCAGGCTAAGTTATTTCTTACACTTATTTCACTGAATTGCATTTCTGAAATGCTTTAATTGTGCTATACAGTTGATCTACTATATGTTTGCACTGTTATAAAGCTTTTTTATTGTTTCACTGTATTTTGTACTGTTTTAAACTGTTTTAACATTACTTAACTGTAAACTGCTTTTTCATACTGAGAGTTGTATTTTCTGTTTGTGATTGCTCTATCCGAACCTTTATGTGCATTTTTGTCTGTTAAAAGCATTCTGTAGTCTGCTCCTTGATCTGTTTAAAACTTTCATTTAGTGGCTACAGCTAGGAACTGTAATAGTGTGCATTACTATAATTGTTTTTGTTTTATTTAAACTACTAAATTGTAAACTGCTTTTTCATACTGAGACTTGTATTTTCTGTTTGTGGGTGTTCTTTCTATGCTTTTTAAGTGAGGTTTCTGTGTTCTGCTCAGGTGGCATAATCGTGATAGAGGCCTGTTGTGTAGGCTGGAAGTTTTGTTTGTGTTTCTGACAGCCATTTTCTGCTGATTGTCTTCATTATTGAGAGTAACAAGGCCTCCTGACCTTCTGTAGTACAAGTGATTGGGTAATAGCAGGGGCTGAGGAGTAATCTGATCTTCCCAACTCTTCCATTCTTACTGCTATATAAACCCTGTGTCTTATAAAGGCTCTGCTTGTATTGCTAAGCTCTGTATTGCATTGCATAAGTGGAAATTCCGTAAGATTCCAAGAGCAGGCTAAGTTATTTCTTACACTTATTTCACTGAATTGCATTTCTGAAATGCTTTAATTGTGCTATACAGTTGATCTACTATATTTTTGCACTGTTATAAAGCTTTTTTATTGTTTCACTGTATTTTTGTACTGTTTTAAACTGTTTTAACATTACTTAACTGTAAACTGCTTTTTCATACTGAGAGTTGTATTTTCTGTTTGTGATTGCTATATCCGAACCTTTATGTGCATTTTTGTCTGTTAAAAGCATTCTGTAGTCTGCTCCTTGATCTGTTTAAAACTTTCATTTAGTGGCTACAGCTAGGAACTGTAATAGTGTGCATTACTATAATTGTTTTTGTTTTATTTAAACTACTAAATTGTAAACTGCTTTTTCATACTGAGACTTGTATTTTCTGTTTGTGGGTGTTCTTTCTATGCTTTTTAAGTGAGGTTTCTGTGTTCTGCTCAGGTGGCATAATCGTGATACAGGCCTGTTGTGTAGGATGGAAGTTTTGTTTGTTTCTGACAGCCATTTTCTGCTGATTGTCTTCATTATTGAGAGTAACAAGGCCTCCTGACCTTCTGTAGTACGAGTGATTGGGTAATAGCAGGGGCTGAGGAGTAATCTGATCTTCCCAACTTTTCCATTCTTACTGCTATATAAACCCTGTGTCTTATAAAGGCTCTGCTTGTATTGTCAGGCTCTGTATTGCATTGCATAAGTGGAAATTCCGTAAGATTCCAAGAGCAGGCTAAGTTATTTCTTACACTTATTTCACTGAATTGCATTTCTGAAATGCTTTAATTGTGCTATACAGTTGATCTACTATATTTTTGCACTGTTATAAAGCTTTTTTATTGTTTCACTGTATTTTTGTACTGTTTTAAACTGTTTTAACATTACTTAACTGTAAACTGCTTTTTCATACTGAGAGTTGTATTTTCTGTTTGTGATTGCTATATCCGAACCTTTATGTGCATTTTTGTCTGTTAAAAGCATTCTGTAGTCTGCTCCTTGATCTGTTTAAAACTTTCATTTAGTGGCTACAGCTAGGAACTGTAATAGTGTGCATTACTATAAATGTTTTGTTTTATTTAAACTACTAAATTGTAAACTGCTTTTTCATACTGAGACTTGTATTTTCTGTTTGTGGGTGTTCTTTCTATGCTTTTTAAGTGAGGTTTCTGTGTTCTGCTCAGGTGGCATAATCGTGATAGAGGCCTGTTGTGTAGGATGGAAGTTTTGTTTGTGTTTCTGACAGCCATTTTCTGCTGATTGTCTTCATTATTGAGAGTAACAAGGCCTCCTGACCTTCTGTAGTACGAGTGATTGGGTAATAGCAGGGGCTGAGGAGTAATCTGATCTTCCCAACTTTTCCATTCTTACTGCTATATAAACCCTGTGTCTTATAAAGGCTCTGCTTGTATTGTCAGGCTCTGTATTGCATTGCATAAGTGGAAATTCCTTAAGATTCCAAGAGCAGGCTAAGTTATTTCTTACACTTATTTCACTGTATTGCATTTCTGAAATGCTTTAATTGTGCTATACAGTTGATCTACTATATTTTTGCACTGTTATAAAGCTTTTTTATTGTTTCACTGTATTTTGTACTGTTTTAAACTGTTTTAACATTACTTAACTGTAAACTGCTTTTTCATACTGAGAGTTGTATTTTCTGTTTGTGATTGCTCTATCCGAACCTTTATGTGCATTTTTGTCTGTTAAAAGCATTCTGTAGTCTGCTCCTTGATCTGTTTAAAACTTTCATTTAGTGGCTACAGCTAGGAACTGTAATAGTGTGCATTACTATAATTGTTTTTGTTTTATTTAAACTACTAAATTGTAAACTGCTTTTTCATACTGAGACTTGTATTTTCTGTTTGTGGATGTTCTTTCTATGCTTTTTAAGTGAGGTTTCTGTGTTCTGCTCAGGTGGCATAATCGTGATAGAGGCCTGTTGTGTAGGCTGGAAGTTTTGTTTGTGTTTCTGACAGCCATTTTCTGCTGATTGTCTTCATTATTGAGAGTAACAAGGCCTCGTGACCTTCTGTAGTACGAGTGATTGGGTAATAGCAGGGGCTGAGGACTAATCTGATCTTCCCAACTCTTCCATTCTTACTGCTATATAAACCCTGTCTCTTATAAAGGCTCTGCTTGTATTGTCAGGCTCTGTATTGCATTGCATAAGTGGAAATTCCTTAAGATTCCAAGAGCAGTCTAAGTTATTTCTTACACTTATTTCACTGAATTGCATTTCTGAAATGCTTTAATTGTGCTATACAGTTGATCTACTATATTTTTGCACTATTATAAAGCTTTTTTATTGTTTCACTGTATTTTTGTACTGTTTTAAACTGTTTTAACATTACTTAACTGTAAACTGCTTTTTCATACTGAGAGTTGTATTTTCTGTTTGTGATTGCTCTATCTGAACCTTTATGTGCATTTTTGTCTGTTAAAAGCATTCTGTAGTCTGCTCCTTGATCTGTTTAAAACTTTCATTTAGTGGCTATAGCTAGGAACTGTAATAGTGTGCATTACTATAATTGTTTTTGTTTTATTTAAACTACTAAATTGTAAACTGCTTTTTCATACTGAGACTTGTATTTTCTGTTTGTGGGTGTTCTTTCTATGCTTTTTAAGTGAGGTTTCTGTGTTCTGCTCAGGTGGCATAATCGTGATAGAGGCCTGTTGTGTAGGCTGGAAGTTTTGTTTGTGTTTCTGACAGCCATTTTCTGCTGATTGTCTTCATTATTGAGAGTAACAAGGCCTCCTGACCTTCTGTAGTACGAGTGATTGGGTAATAGCAGGGGCTGAGGAGTAATCTGATCTTCCCAACTCTTCCATTCTTACTGCTATATAAACCCTGTGTCTTATAAAGGCTCTGCTTGTATTGTCAGGCTCTGTATTGCATTGCATAAGTGGAAATTCCTTAAGATTCCAAGAGCAGGCTAAGTTATTTCTTACACTTATTTCACTGAATTGCATTTCTGAAATGCTTTAATTGTGCTATACAGTTGATCTACTATATTTTTGCACTGTTATAAAGCTTTTTTATTCTTTCACTGTATTTTTGTAATGTTTTAAACTGTTTTAACATTACTTAACTGTAAACTGCTTTTTCATACTGAGAGTTGTATTTTCTGTTTGTGATTGCTCTATCCGAACCTTGATGTGCATTTTTGTCTGTTAAAAGCATTCTGTAGTCTGCTCCTTGATCTGTTTAAAACTTTCATTTAGTGGCTACTGCTAGGAACTGTAATTTTTTCCCACCCACTCTCCCTAGTGTTGCATGTTTTTATACTTTGTGGCTTTGCAGCTGCCCGCCCATACTGTATATTTGATCTGTGACACTCCTCCCAGTCTAGTGTCATTAATTCACTCACTCTAATAGAGAACATTTGTGAAGTCCAACCTACTCAGATTCTTAACATTGAATTAACTTCTGTTCCAGCTTTCTCCATTTCCACTTTACTGGAAAAAAAAATCTAAGCTTGCTTCCCCCCTTTCCTGTGGCAGGTCAGATATGGATTTGCTGTGTCCAGGACTGTTTGTGAGCTCCTAAGCCCCCCCCCCCCACTTAACTGGGGTTAAACTATTCCTGGCACCATAAAGTCTGTTTTTCAAAATTTCCCTTCCAACTAGCCAGCTTTTTAGTTTTAACACTCATCTGTTTCTTTGATCTCAGCACTTGTTCAGAACTCATTGTAAGCACTAAATAAGTTACAAATTACTACAGCACTCATCTTTCCTCACTTGTCTAGAGGAAAACAGTTTTTTATACTTAATAAATAAGCACCTATTCAGGCATGCCTAAAGGTCAGCTCCTGGTGTTTTCTCCTGTCTACCTGATGAATCTGGGCATCTTGAGACAATGCAGCAATTGCCTCATGTACACAGACAACCCTTTCCTCCTTCCACCTAACACTACAACCTGTGAGAGATGCACTTATATAGCCAAACTGGAAGCAAAGCTCTCTTTACCAAAGACAGGCCTAGACAGTCAAGAGGAGAAGGTAAACACTTGCACCGCACCACACTCATCACATAGTCCCTCAAAACCTACACCACCAAAACACACACACAGAACCACAAAACACACACCTACATTCACGGAGGCTCTCTGTACTAATCTGCCCAAACAACAGAGACCTCCAAAGCAGAAATGCAAGCAACTTCCACCCCCCAACACAACCCAAATGGCACATAGTCCACATAATCAATGTGCCACTCAACTACAGCCCATAAGGCATAACGTACCCAACACTCTAGTCATAGGGGACTCTATAGTCAGGCACACTGATGTTCCACTCACCAGGCTAAACAAGGAAAAAGTTACTGTCAGCTGCCTGTCAGGTGCCAGGATCTGCCACATAACGCACGCACTCAGGTCGCTCCACAACAAGTACAAATATGACTCTGTCATTGTCCATGTTGGTGTGAATGACCTGAGACGTACCTCAATGGACTACATGAAAAGAGACATGGAGGAGCTCTCTGATCTTGTAGCCTAGGCTGGTATGACCCTAGCCCTGAGTAGCATCTTGCCATCACCCAGAATGACACCACAGTACAAGGACAAAATGATTGACTTTAACAATTGGCTAAGCTTCTGGTGTCATTCTAAAGGAATCCAGTATCTGTTTGCCTGGGATGACATGATTGACAGACCACACTGCTTTGCCAGAGATGGCCTGCACCTGTTGCCCTTGGGATTCCGGATACTGGCAAAGGCTCTTGCCACCGCTATAGTGCCTTTTTTAGGCAAGGTTCAAATGACAAATTCACCACCGTAACAGGTACAAGCAAGCAAAATCTGAGGGTAATGCTACTCAATGCTAGAAGTCTAAACCTCAAAATGCACTCACTCGAGGCACTCCTTAAAATGGAGAACATTGACATCTGTGCAGTGACAGAGACCTGTTTCAAAGCTCCAGAGAGCACCCCTGCATTACCAGGCTATAATTCATACCACACCTTTCGGCCACCAAACCCGGACTGAAACACTAAAGGTGGAGGCGTGTCCATATTCATTAAGGATATCCACACCTCCAAGCTAGTTGCTCAGCATAATGCATCCGAGATTATCCAAGTTCAACTAAATCTGGGCAAAACTGCAATCCAGGTTGTAGCTTGCTACAGACCCCCACCATGCCCCAGGATTCCCACTCCTCTTTTCTTGATACACTGGAAAATATTAAGGTAGAACCCAACACTCTAATAATGGGTGATTTCAACTACCCTACGATTAACCGGGAAAACTACTCATGTACCAACTCTTTTGCTCAACGTTTTCTGGAAATCATCAATTCCAATGCTTTGGATCAACTTATCCACACCCCCACCAGAGGCAGCAATATCTTAGACCTGGTCATCACCAACATGGGTGACCAGTGTTCCACACCAGAGGTCAGCTCCTCGTTGGTCAGATCCAAACACAAGCTAATCACCCTAGACATCCACATCCCGTTCCCACCCCCCATTAGGAAAACAACAGTAAACAATTTCTCCAAAGCCAACTTCACGCTTCTTAAGACAGAAGCGGCAAACTTCATGACACCCATGCAGATTGACAATAGAGGTACGACTGCTGAATCCTACACAAATGCACGTTATAAGCACTTACACGAGTGCATGGATCATGCTATCCCTAACAGAACCAAGATGCTATCCTCCAAAAAAAGGAAGCCAATCTGGTGGTCTTCTGCCATAAACAAACTCTACAACAGAAGAAAGAAACTGTTGAAAAAAAGAGTAAAATTCCACGATTGGAGGAACTCCCTGGACAGCCTCAGTAAGAAGCTGAGATCCCTCATAAAATCCTTCAAAGCTAGTTATGAAAACAAAATTGCGACTGATTCTAAAGACAACCACAAAGCATTCTATAGCTATGTTAAAAATCTCAATGACAACACTCAGATCTGCTCTGAGTTACAGCACAATGACACTAAATATACAAAACCAACTGATATTGCCAACATCCTGGCAGATAGGTTCAGTGCTGACTTTACCCCCCTCTCACCCCCTAAAGGGCTCATCTTTATACCGGAAGAATGCAAAGTTCCTGTAATCACGGCTGCACAGGTAAAAACTTCACTCTCCAAAGCCAAGAACAAAGCATCCATGGGACCTGACAATATCCCAGGCTGTCTTCTACATGAACTACAGAATGAACTGGCACCCCACCTAAGTACCATGTTCAATCATAGCCTCACCTTAGGCTTTGTACCCATTGAATGGCGCACCGTGACAGTTATCCCACTCCACAAAAGGGTGGCCACAACAGATCCCGGGAACTACCGCCCCATTAGCCTGACGAACCTCGTCTGCAAGGCCATGGAACATATCATCATGGAACTCATAAACAAAGACATTGGAGATCTCCAAACCCTGAACCCCACACAGTTTGGGTTTGTAAAAGGCAGATCATGTCTCCTAAACCTGATAGACTTCTTTGAAGTAGTCACCAAGGCCATGGATGAGGGTAAGGTGGTTCACACAGCCTATCTAGATCTCGCCAAGGCGTTCGACACCATTCCCCACTCTGGAATTACAGATAAACTCACTAAACTAGGTATAAATCCCTATGTCACAAGATGGGTTGCCAACTGGCTTACTGAAAGAACCCACACTGTGAAAGTAGCAGACTCCAAATCAGACTTGAGACCAGTGACAAGTGGAGTACCACAGGGTTCAGTCCTGGGTCCTCTCCTGTTTGGTATCTACTTCTCTGAAGTACAGGCTAACACAGAAGGTCTTTGGCTAACTAAATTCCCAGATGACTGCAAACTAGGAGCCATAATTGAAACTCCTAATGATGTGGACATCCTACAAAAGGGCCTCACTGAGACAGATGCCTGGTGTCAAAGACATGATCTCAAGCTCAATGCCAAAAAGTGCATTGTCATCCCCTTTGGTAAAAATTCTGTACCCATGAACTACCACATAGGCGGTAGTCTACTTAACACCGAAAGTGTAATAAGAGACCTTGGGTCACAGGTGAACAGTAGTCTCTCCTTTGATAAACACATCGCCAAAGTGGTCAGGAAATCCTTCTACGTGGCACACCTCATCACAAAAGGTTTCTCATCCAGAAAAAAAGAGGACATTGTTCCCCTATACTCATCACTCATTAGACCCATTTTACAATGTACAACAACCCTTTTGGTATGTACCTCACAAGACATCTACAACAACTGGAAAGGCCGCAAAAATACCTCACAAAGAGGATTATTGGCCTCAAACAGATGCCTTACGCAGACCGTCTCAAAAAACTACAGCTTTACTCCGTCGCATATCGCCTACTCAGAGGCGATCTCTGCCTAACATATAAAGCTATGTCAAACCCAGAGCTGTTGGACATGCTCCACTTAAAAAAATCCCAATCCCTCCAAGCTACACGCTCTAGGGACCTAAACCTTGTCACCACAATAAACAGAACATGCTGGAGGGATAGATTCCTGTCCCAGAGACTTCCCATACTCTGGAACAGACTACCTATCTATGTCAAACAGAGCTCCTCATTAGCACTCTTCAAGAAAAATCTTGATGATTGGATGGGTAATAGGGAATTCACTCCGGGGATCACTTCTGTGGTTCTGCTTGACAGGGGCACAGGAAAATAATTTTCTTGGGTGGCGAAAGCCAGGGTACATTTTTGGCTAGGCTTGTATAGGCCCTATGGCCAATAGCCTAGTACCTACCTATGAACCTATGAACATGCACAATATGGTAATGGGGGATATAATAGTTGTATATGGAGAATACATAGCGTGTCATACCATCATATACACATTGACAGACACATAACAGGCAGACACACATCTTAGAGACCTGGGCTTATTGGTGTAATCTAACTAGTCCATGTGTCCAATGTGTTACAGGTAGACTGCACACAGCACATGCATAACTGGGCTGTATTGTGGTATCAGTTACCTGTATGGCTGATGGTTACAGTGGTCACCAGAAGGTGGTACGTGGGACATATACCCCGTGTACCATGGTCTAATGATAGTGTACATAGCACCCACATTCCCCAATGGATATTGTACACACTGGAACCCATTATGACATTCTGCAATACCCGCAATCATACATTGCCCACAATGGCAATACAACCCATTGTATATCACAACAGTGGTACTACAGGGATATGCATCTAATGCACATGCCACAAGCATAGTAGGGTGTTGCATTGTGATGCCTCACCTATGAGAAGTGACAACACTATCTGTACTACCGTGTGGCAATGTGTAATGTAATAGGAGCATGTGGCCTTGGAATGGTGTACCATACAGATATGCAGACATGCACACATACACACACTTGGCAGACCACAATGGGTTTCACATGCCTATTGACCCATTTGTACAACACTGGCACAAGGCACATGTAGCTTTTAGGGAGAGGAGTGTAACAGGGTACATGTCATGTCCAATACAGCAGCAGCCACCTCTGACTATGGCAATGGGAGTTGAGGTGGTTGTGAAGGCCATCATGAAATTCTGAACTACAGGTGTATTAACACACAAACACTGCTATCCTCAATAATGCAAATGTATGCAAATGTGCACATGTCAGTACTGTGGTGCATTGCTGCAGGTGGTCATAGCTGTGTACCTGACTATTGTCCATGGATGGATTGGATGTGTAGGGGGTGTGTGTACATTGGTATCATGCCACCTGCCATGTGCCAGCAGGCAATCTATTGACAGACACCACGTTATTGACCATCAGGGTGAGAGTGACATGCATCAGCCAATCCTCTGGTTGTCTTCTGCACGTGGCCACTGAGGTGTTCCAGTTGACAAGCATGCAACATGTAAACAATGAACGAAAAGCAGCAAAAAACCAATAAACAAGATTTAGTTCTCGGTTATTAAAGCTGGTATTTAGTTCTCGGATTATTAAAGCTGGTATTTAGTTCTCGGTTGTCCGGTGCATTTCATCCAAGCATGCAACATGTATTACAACAGATCTAGGATGTTTTCTCAAATGAGCAAATATCTGAATCCATAACAACTGAACACACGTTTTATCGAAAGCACTTTTATCAAAAAAGTGCTTTCGTTAAAGCATGTTACAAAAAAAATACACACTGCATTAACATTTTAGCAGGGAGGCTTTGCCCCCCTGCACCCCCCACACCCCCCTACTTTAATATTCTCCCTCGGAGACTGCACAACAGTGGGGAAAAGGGAATTTTCTCTTATCCACACAGTAGTACGGCCTCGGCAACAGGCATACTTATGTGAAAGTGCTTCTTCAGTGAAAAGCACTTTCACGTAAGTATGCCTAGCCATTTAGGTCTCGGACGTTTGCTCATTCGAGCAAACATCCGAGACCCATTACAACACATGGTTAGTGTCTGTGATGTAGACCTGTACCCAAGCATTTTCAGTTGCCTGTGGTAGTGTAGTGCAGGTACACATGGCATGTGGCCCATACAGGGTGTTGTCTCCTATATGTGACAGGTAGTACACAGCTGGTCAGCCATGTCAGTGTCAATCAAGCATAGGTTGTCTGTACATATCCCAGCTGGATACCTGCCATCTGCACATCTGTAGAGGGAGTGACAGACACCAGTTTGGTGAGTAGCTATGCAGTAGGATGAATCTGTAAACAGATGGATGTTTGACAACAATATGTATGCAGTTACTACATGTTGTAAGCCCTCACTAACATGTGCTTTACAGACGCTACTCTACAGTTACATTCAATATGTCTGATTATTATCCATTAGTGGATATATACAGTGACACAGCCCACATACCAGGAACACGACAGTGAGGCCTCAGAGTGCAGCTATGTCCGCAGGTGTGCTTGTTGTCAGTAGTAATGTTAGCCTCTACCTTTGCCTGGGACAGCACTGTCAACAGTAATAATGCCATGTTACACTACATGCCAGTGTGACAGCATGTACCCTGGGTTGCTACCCCTGCATGTAACACATTCACATGGATAAAAGTGCTGTGAAGGTCTATACTTCAGTGGCATACTACATATGACATAAAACCCTTTGCTACTGTAATGACAGCACATAGATGCATGTACTGTACGTGGCAGTACATACACTTATTACAGATGTCATTTCCCAGGGTTTGACATAGCCTTGTATGTTACACAAAGATAGCCTCTGTGTAGATGATATGCCACAGAGTATAGCTGGAGGTTTTCTAGACGATCAGCATAGGCCATCTGCTGTAGGCCTGTGATTCTTATAGTGAGGTATTTCCATTGCCTTCCCACCTGTCACAGATGTGTTGTGAGGTACATACCAAATGAGGCATTGTACTCTATACTGGATGTAATGAGGGATGAGTACAGTGGGACAATTACCTCCTTTTTTCTGGATGTAAAGCTCTCAGTGATGAGGTGTGCCACATAGAAGGATCTCCTTACTGTTGTGGCAATGTAGTTAATGAAGGTGAGACCACTGTCCACCTGTGTCCCTATGTCTGTCAGCACACTTTTGGTGTTTAGTGTACTGCCACCTATGTGGCAATTCATGGGTACATGGTATTTCCTAAGAGGATAACTATACATTAATTGGCATTAAGCTTGAGCCCATGGCTCTGGCACCAAGCATCTGTTTCTGTAAAGCCATGTTGTAGAATATCCACATCATTTGGGGATGCAATAATGGCTCCCAGTTTGCAGTCATCTGTGAACTTTGTTATTCAGAGTTCCGTGGTATTGGCCTGTACTTCAGGGCAGTAGATGCCAAACAAGAGATGTCCCAAGACTGAACCCTGAGGTACTCCATTTGTTACTTGTCTGGGGCTGGGATTAGACTTGGCTACTTTTACAGTCTGGGTTCTGTCAGTAAGTCCGTTGGCAACCCATCGAGTGATGCAGGTGTCTATGGCCAGCTTTGTAAGTTTAACTATGTCTCCAGAGTGGGGGATGTTGTTGAAGGCCTTGGCCAAGCCCACATAGGCTGTGTGGACCACCTTACTCTCTTCCACAGCTCTGGAGACTGAATTCAAAGTAGTCAATCAGGCCCTTCGCAAGCCCAACCTGGGTGGGGTCCAGTGTTTGCTGGTTGCCAATGTCTTTGTTTATAAGTTGCATGATAATGCATTCCGTGCCCTTGCAGACCAGGCTCGTCAGACTGATGGGGTGGTAGTTCCCGGGATCCAAGGTGGATTCCCCCCTGTGGAATGGGATAACGGTAGCTGTGCACCACTCAGTGGGATCAAAGCCTGAGGTGAGGCTATGATTAAACATGGCACTTAGGTGAGATGCAGGTTTATTTTGTAGTTCATGTAGTACACAACCCGGGATGTCATCTGGTCCCATGGATGCTGTATTCCTAGCAATGGATAGTGCAGTTTCCACCTGCCTGGCCATGATTACTGAAATTTGGCAATCTTTTGGTACTGAGATGGGCCATTTAGTGGGTGAGAGGAGGTTGAATGTGGTAATAAATCGATCTGTCTGGATAATGGCAAACTCCTTGGAAATAGGTATATGTAATGCCATTCTGTTGTAGCTCAGAACAGTTCTGACCATTGCCGTTTAGATCCTGGACATAACTATAGAATGCCTTGTGGTTGTCATTGGAAACTATGGCAATTATATTTATGTACCAAGCTTTGGTGGCCTTTGAGGGATATCAGCTTCTTACTGAGTCTGGTAAGGGAGCAGTTTGCATTTTGGGATTATCCTTTTTTCTGCAACAGTTTCGTCCTTCTGCTGTATAGTTTGTTTATGGCAGTGGTGCACAAGACTGGCTTTCTGTTTTGGAGGACAGCGTCTTGGTTCTATTTGGGATGGCACAATTCATGCATGAGTAGATGTGCTCATACAGTGCCTTAGTGTAGGATTCACCAGTTGCATGTTCAGCTCCTGTCTCCATGGGTGTCATGAAGTTTGTCACTTCTAACTTGAGTAGCATGGAGCTGGCTTTGGAGAGGGTTTTTATGATGGTTTCCTTACTGGCGGGTGGGGCTGGGATGTGGATGTCAATGGTGATTACCTTATGGTCAGACGTGACCAATGAGGGGTTGACCACTGGTGTGGAGCATCTTTCTCTCATGTTGATAATGACCAGGTCTAGGATATTGGAGACCCTGTATGGACAATGAAAAAGGTGATCCAGGGGGTTGGAATGTATGAATTCCAGGAACTGTTGGTAAAAAGTGTTGGTACCCGAGTAGTTTTCCCAGTTAATGGTAGGGTATTTGAAATCACCCAGTATTATGATGTTTGGTTGTATCTTAATAATATCCAGTATGTTTATAATGGTGTAGTAAGAATCTTGGGGCATGGTGGAGGATCTGTAGCAAGCTACAATTTGGATTGCAGTCTTACCTAGTGTTAGTTGCATCTGGAGATTCTCAGATGCATTGTGTTGGAAACTAGGCTGGAGGTGTGAATAACCTTGGTGAATATGGACACTCCTCCACCTGTAGTGTTGTGGTCTCAGTTTGTTGCTCGAAATGTGTGATAAGAGTTGTAGCCAGGTATTACAGGTGTGATCTTTGTAGCGTTGAACCAGGTCCCAGTACTGCACAGATATCAATGTTCCCCATTTGAAGGTGTGCCTCAAGAGAGTGTCTTTTTAGGTTTAGACTTCTAGCATTGAGTCGCTTTACCTTCAGTTTTGCGTGCTTGTATCTGTTACAGTGGTGGTTTTGTCCTTTGAACCTTGCCTAGATAAGGCGCTATGGGGGTGCCAACAGCTGTAGCCAGTAACCTGAATCCGAGGGGCAACAGGGGCAGACCATCTCTGGCAAAGCATCGTGGTTTGTACATCATGTCATCCCAGGCAGACAGATACTGGATCCCCTTTGAATGACATCAGACGCTTAGCCACTCATTAAAGTCATTGCTGTGTATATGTATATGTGTGAGTGTTTATATATATATATATATATATATATATATATATATATATATATATATATATACATATATATATATATATATATATATATATATATATATATATATATATATATATATATATATATATATATATATATATATATATATATATATATATATACATATATATCTCCATATATGTATGTGGATATGTATATGTCCATATATGTATGTGGATATGTATATGTTTATATATCTTTATAGACATGTGGATATATGTGTACACATATATGTTTACCATATGTCCAGAACATGGAGTGGAGTCCTACCTCAGCACCAATAGTCCCAACCCTGTAGTGCAAGGGGATGTCATGGATGTATTGCAGGTATATAT